>NC_081429.1:48387924-48450119 GCF_949786415.1 Peromyscus eremicus
AAGACCAAAGCTGCCATTAAAGAGGATTAATGTAAAAGACACATCTATAGAAATAACTCACAACCCTGTCTCACACATATACCTTTGGTTTCCGATTTTGGCGATTACTGTCTCCTTATCCTTAGGTTTCAAATGAACATGTATGGCATGAGGTAGGTACCATGCTCTCTAGTTTGTCTAGCACTTTTGTCTTTAGATTTCACACTGTCCTCATCAAAATACCAAATCAAACCACCCGTCTGTCCTCTTTTACAGAAAAGGGATTTCTGGTAGAAAGGAGTAATTTTTAAAAAGCCCTAACAGTTCATAAAGCAAGGGATTATGATTTCAATATTTTTGTTAGATTTTAAGTTAATTAATATCCATTCTTATATTTTATAAGTACTTTACCATTAAGTCAAAAAATGTAATTGATTTTTGACGGTGACTTAACTAAGAGAAAAAACTACTTATATTTGAAATTTCTGAATGAAATTCTCCATGTTATTTTGACTTTTCTGGGTTCAAAGTGACATAAGTCTCAGGAAGCAGGTCAAACCTGTTGCCTGCAGGATTCTCCATTCATTTTTAAAGTTTAATTTTATGTGTATAAGTGTTTTACCTGTATGTACGTCTGTGTACCACATGCAAACCATCCCATGGAGGTCAGAAGACAGTGTCAGAGCCCCCTGGAACTAGAGTTACAGATGGTTGTGAAACACCATGCGGGTGCTGGGAATTGAACTCAGGACTTCTGGAAGAACAGCCAGTGCCCTTAACTACTGAGCCATCTCTCCAGCTCCTCTCCATTGAAAAAAACCTCCATTTCCATAATTTCCATAGTTACTCTGTGAGCTTAGAGATTTGGTATCTATGAGTAAGATATGAAGAGTGACTGAATATTCCAAACAGAGTTACTTTCCATTCATTAATATGCACAATAAGAATTGTGGGCATTCTCCAGATTCCAGGCTAAAGGAGTGTGGCCCAGAATGACAACAATTAAAGGCCCATCAAGAGATCAATAATGTTTCCATTTGTCCAGAGGGCCCAGGACAACAATTTCCCATAGGAATAGATTTCCTAAGGGATTCTAATTTCATAAGAATGGATATAATTCTGCTCCCTACCCGTATATCATCACTAAAGAATCTATACCAAGGACTAGACAACAATGACCACTCATTTCTGACTTAAGTTCTGCAATCACCGGTACTTCACAGAGAATCGCAAATAATGCACAATCACAAAAGCCTGCTTTCGCCTGGAAATGCTTTAGTGGCTTAGCACGGTGATGATTTACAATTTGGCCAACGGAATCCGAGATTGATTTATAGTCTGTCCCAAGCATCAGGCTTCTATTTGCTTGTCCACTAGACTGTGAAACTGCTATTCTGCTTTGTAAGTGTGTTTTCTTGTCCCTCCCCTTCCTAGAGATGGCTAATTTTTCCTTTCTTCAATACCACAGATGAATAATTCCTGCAGATGCCTGGTGTTGTTCGACAGTACAAAATGGCTGCCTGTGTGCTCAGGAAATGACAAAAGAAAGCTGTGGTCGAGATGGCACGCATTTGTAATGAAATGCCCAGTCCAATAAAGCATGTAATTAAGTAAACCAGAGGTGCGAGCCTAGAGTGAAACATCCCTAATGGGTTACAGCACATCTTTTTAAAATGTGAGCTACTTTTCACCACTTAAATCCTTTACCTCTGGGGTTATTTTTAAAATATCAGATCTATTTGTAAGCTTATCATACAAAGGGATGATAGTAAGAACTACACCTTTTTGCCCACCTATGTGTTTATGCACGTGGCTGAGTATTTTATACTCTGTTAGCCTATGTTTCTGAATGGCTGGCTCTTCACGGCTGGTGCAGAACACACTGGCAGGGTCACTCAGAGGAGGGCTGGAATGACAACTGTCAAGCAGAGCATTTGCAACCTGTATTATTTGGCTTTGGATTTAATGCTTCTGGTTTCCCCTGTTTGTAGACTTTCTAAACTTCACGACCTAATATCGAAGTGACTTCTAATAGCTAATCTTTTTCACAAACATTAGTCATATTTGATTCTGTAGGAGCCCACGGTATTTGTGCTTTTCATTTTGGAAGGTTATTTGGAAAGCCAAGCCAATATTTTTTTTTCAAGTGTGGCTAAGCTGGTGTCATTCATTTTACACAGATCCTACCTCTGTCTAGGACCTGTCCTACTGAGCTCTGGATGCTTACTAACCCAGTCAATCCAGTGATGGAAGAGTCATTTTGGATAAAAGAACAATAAATCCAACCACTATCTCAGTTCTGTAAAAGTAAGATTTGAGTGTATTAGGGAAAAAGGAACAGAGAAAGAACCAGCAAAATGTACAGCATGGCAGTGGAATTCTGAGCAAATGTGTTTCATCTAAATTTATCAGGTTAACAGGAAGAGAGGTAGCTCCAATGGCCCACAGTCATGAAGCCCAAATCAGGAGATACATGAGTAATAACTCCAAAAGGAATCACCAATCTATCTAAATCAACGACTATTTTATAAGAAGGCAAAAAGTTTAAGGTATTTCAGAAGCAATTCAAAATATAAAATGGCATTGAGAACTCAGCATGCAACACATAAAAGTATGGCTAGCATGCACATATGTATTGGATCTGTATTGGGTTTCTGCGTAAAATATACCTATTATATTGATTTTATGTAGGCACCAATATATATGAAAATCATTTTTAAATTTATTTATTTGTTTGATTTTATGAATGTGAATGTTTTGCCTGCATGTATGTCTGGGCACCATGTGCATCACTGGTACCTCTTGAGTCCAGAAGAGGGTGTCAGATCTGCTGGGACTGGAGTTATAGACTGTTATGAGCCATCGCGTGTCTTCCAAGAACCAAACTGAGGTCCCCTGCAAGAGCAGCCAGGACTCTTAACTGCTGAGCTATTTCTCCAATCCCCTCCAAAATAAATTTTTTAGCAGATGCTTTTGAAATCATGTTTATTTAATTACCTGCCTCCGTGACAATATTCCACTGGAAATTTTAGGAATAAGAGATTTGTGTGCAAAAATGTTTCCAGTGTTTCAAAATTTTGTGGAGTTAAAAAAAAAATCTCCCATGGCTGCAGGGATCTTTGATAGTATGTTTAGCTAATTCCTCCGAAAGCTCAGAGAGTCAAGAGACCCATCTTAGGGCACACTGATATTTGGGACCAAATGAAGACTTGAATTCCCTGATTCAGCCCAACAACCTCTTTCTCAGCTTTGTTTCACAACTGTTTGTACATATGCCATCAATTATTAAACTGAAATTCTGAAACCTTGAAAAGGAACACTTTTCTACCAAAAAAAATCTTTTTTTAAAGCTCCAACTGCACAGAAATAGACACAGTTATAATGACAAAGTCCAATTTAGTGCCTACTGGGCCAACTCTAGCATGGTAACTAATAGGAGAGTCTGATAACTTTCCATTATCTCAAACTCTCATTTTACTGACATCTCACCCGTGTCTGCGGGCAGACCCTTATTATATGCCATCTGATCAGATCAGGTCGCCAAGAAACAATCCCTCGATTATTTAGCTCAACTGGGTAGAACACTGTGGTAATGGGGTCAAGGTCATGGGTTGACTCCCTTGTGTGGACCAGTTAACTTGGACTGACTCCATAACCGCAGCCTCTATTCCCAGACCCAGACAGTTTTACAAATGCATGCCAGTGGTCAAAAGGGCACTTGCCAAGAATATGTGGGCAAAGCAGCATAAATCCATCATTTGCTCCAGAAAAACACCTCAATGCCAGCTTTGTTGAACACATGTGGGCTAGTAGTAACATTTTCACAGGTGAAAGACAAGAAAGGCAGGACATTATTCCAAATTTCATGATAAGGAGAACTGAAAAATCTAGAGTTTTAGAAGGACTTTTTAGAAAATATGTAAGTGTGGTAGAAATTCAAGCAAGTTTTTGAGATTAACATGAGCCAGTTATTTCCACCAGCCTCAAAAATGTGGGAAATTGATCTACTCTTATAGAATGGTTTAATGTTTAAATTTTGTTCAGATTTTCTTTGAAAATAATAGTCTGTGGCCCAAATATAAATGATGTGTGACCCAAATTCAGTCTGTAGGATCCTAGTTTGCAAACATTGTTTATCTAAGTATCAATGTATTAACACATGTGCATAGTAATTAACTTAGTTATCTTAAGCACAATTTTCTCAGAATTCATAGACAACTATTTAGTTGCTTACACCATAGCTGGGAAACAGGGATATCAGAATTACTGCTCACTGAAGAAGGACGTACAGCTTCCATGGTATCCATCATTCGATAAAGTAGAGAGTCATGTGGACTGTAATTGTTGGGAACTTCTTAGATGAGGCAGAATCAGACCACGATTCGATTCCAAAGCTCAGCTCAAGTATACATTTTTAAGAATCCAAACACATAGATTCCCAATGATGTCTTTTTTTCCAGAAAGCCCTCCATCGAAATAAAAAAGTCAGCCGATCCAATAGTAAATTCAGTATAAATACAGTTTTGTAATTTAGACCTAAAGCCTTGAAATAAAACATTTTTGTCCCAATTTCATACTGCATAATGAGTTTTTAAAACCAGCTAAATTCATGTTCCACTAGATAACCAAAAGAGAGGGCAACAGATTCGTTTTTCAAGAGTCTCTGGAGACATAGGACGGGAAGACTCATAATCAGTCTGAAAACTACTAGAAAAAATGTTGCACATACGCATCAGCATATAGGTGATTTATCAGATGATTATCTGATATATGACAAAGCTTTATGGATTCCTGCAGGGGAATTAAATTATTTACCTCATAAGCAACACAAGGGAATCAGATTTTGTTGTTGCTGTTGAGTCCATAGACTAAAACGTCCTATCAGTAGCCTAGAAATGTGTAGGTCATTCCAGAAATATTTACCAAGTATTTATTATATAAAAGGTTCTGCAATAAGAGCTGGAAGAAAAAATGAGGTACAATACTTTCTCTTTAAAACAACTTTAGTGTAGTGAAGCCTTCTGGAATCTGACAGAAGAGCCGTAAGAGTGTTAGAAACGGGAGAGGGGGGCTCCCAAGTTATAATGTTGGTATTCCAGTGGTCCCGGCTGCTTTTGCTGATTCTAGGTCTTAATTCTGTTAGTTTTGTGTTTTGGAAGTTGTACTGAAGTTCTTGTTCGCTCTCCCAGGAAGCATGGTTACATTAGTGCTTTCTGGTATAATGGTTCTCAACCTTCTTAATGCTGCAACCCCAACCTTAAAATTATTTTTTGTCACTACTTCATAATTGTAATTGTGCTACTGTTATGAATCATAATGTAAATATCTGTGTTTTCTGATGGTCTTAGGTGACCCTTGTGAAAGGGTCTTTCAACACCCCCCCCAAAGGGGTGGAGATCCACAGGTTGAGAACCATTCTTCTGGTAAGTCCCAGAAACTATCCATAGTGCCTGTCTATGGATGGAAGGAAGCTACCAATGCCTGCTTTCATACAATTAAGAGTCTCCCACTGCCACAAATTTATCTCAGGTTTGTAGTGAAGCACTCCTAGACAGAAGGGAACAGAGCTGGAGGCTAATATTTCTCAGTGGGGATATATTAGATATATTTTAGGCAGACATTCAGGACTAAGTAAGCTTGTCATTGAGGTGAGAAATTTGCTGTGCTAAAGAATAATGAAAAATACTTTAAAATCATAATCGGCGTCTCAAGAAGGAATCCAACACACACCAATCCAGTGCCAAGGTCATATATAAAGACTCATAATCCCCACTCGATCTTTTTACTAGTTTGCAATCAATTCTCATTGAGTCAGAGTTTTTCATCTACTATGTAGATTACCCATAACCACTGCTTCCTCCTTTTCTGTGTCTTTCCACTTTTATAGTCACCTGAGGACTCATTAGTGCTGCTACCAGAGGATGAGTAAAGGAAGAGAAGGGATATAAAACTTAAAAGGAGTCAATTTTGTTACCTTTAAATACTTGGGGGAAGAAGAAGTCGCTATCATAAAGCCTGTGGATTATGCAAAGACTTCAATTATTCATAGTCTCTCTGTCAATCTTACCACAGATAATTAAGAGATGACTGTAATCTTCCTTGAAATGCTAAAAGGACTGATGGCTGGAGCAGATACCCATAGTAAATAAGATGAAGTGAGGTATACTCTGTGCTGAAGGAGTCACAAATTCAGAGTCCCAACAAACAATCAATGTAGTGGACAGTTTCATGAAAATAAACAGAGGCATGGGCAAGAATCACAGAGCATGTGATATGGGATGACAAAATGTCCACACAGAGGAATGATACACAGCAACACAGAATGCTGCTCACACAACAGCCATCCAGTGAATGTGGCTTATGGAAGCCAGACCCCTTGACCATCCATTCAGGACACACTGGGAGAGATGAAAGGGTAGAAATGCTTGCCAGATGCAAGGAAAGTGGAAGGACATTTGGGGTCATGGAAATGTGTTGTAGTATGACTCTGGATACTTGAGTGTCTGCACTTGTCAAAATCCCTGAGCGGGGGGGGGGGGGGGTGGGGGGGGGTGGGGTGGGGGTGGGGGTGGGGGGGGGGGGGTGGGGGGGCTATATACGACAAAGAGTATCACTGCTATGTATTAAAAAGAATCAACAAGGCGGGTTTGTTTGGGAAGCAAATAGGAATACAACTATAATTAAATATCTTACAAATAACTATCAGCTACACTGAAAAGCTATGGGAAAGAAATATTAAAACACTGGAAAACAGTGCTCTAACTGGACACTATAGGGCTAAAGGCAACAAGAATTATACATAAATACTGTTCCCTGGTTAGTACAAGAGTATGGGCTGGCAATTGTGAAAAACTTTAGGAATATGTTGACACTGAACAAATCAGGGAATATAATTATATATAGAAGATATATTTAATTACACATACATAAGGAAATATAATTATTTTCTATAATATTTTACATTATGTATGAATATATATTATATACATTACATTATATATGATGTATATCATAGCCTTCCCATTGCCTGAGGAAGAAGGTCAAATAAGAGAAGAGGAAAGCCAGAATGAATATTATGGTGTTTGATTAGAATCAGTCGTTTCAGCAGAGATGAATGGCAGAGTCAGAAGTAAATATATGGTTGTGCATGCACAAGTTAGTATATAGCAATATCTATATCATCTTTGGCTCCAAGTTCTATCTGCAGAGGTGATCTATAGCCAACAGTACCCAGGCAGTGCAATCCTGGAACCAAGATCTTCGTTTTTGTAATTAAAAGAAAAAAATCAATTAAGTCATCTTTGAAAAAAAATGATGATTCCTGGGCTGTACTTGGGAAAAGGAAAATTAATCTGCAGCATCATGCAACCGAAAGAAAAAGGTTCTCAGCAAAAGTGGAAGAGGTTGGAGGGGACCAGCAGTTGTTCTGAAGGAGGCTCGGCAGTCAAAGCTGGAATAATTTGAGCAACAATAAATAATGGTAAGACTGGGTTATAACTGGGGATGAATATCACCAGTCTATCTTGATACAAATCACCAGGTAAACAATTGAGTGGGGAGAAAACAAAAGGCTCTGCACTAGAGAATAATGGCCACGGTGGAACAGAGAATGAGTGAGTGAAGTGGGAGTCACACTGGGGTACCCCAGTCACAAATCTGCTGACCAGAACCACGGCTGGATGCTAAGACAGATGGGTGAAAATGTGAGGAAAAAATCCCTGAACACCACAGACCCCAAGTCTCCCCAAAGGTAATTACTGATCTTAAGGAGAAAAATGGTACTGCCACAGTAAAGGAATTTGTAGGGCACCCTTTAGTGAAATAATTAAGGTTAACACAACCAGTTACAATACATGTCAACATCAGTGTGTCTCCATTACTCTGAGAAACATCCATTGCCTCTGCAGGATTCTGCCTCCAAAATAGATCAGCTCATTCTAATTATGATTAATCATTAGATAAATCCAAATTGAAGTATGTTCTACAAAATAAAGAGCCACTACTCTTCAAAATGTCAAGGTCATGAAAAATCAGAAAAGACCAGGAAGCTAGCACAGGGTGACAAGAGCAAGGCAATGGATTAGAGACACTGGTGAAGTCTGAGTACACTCCACAGACACCGGTAGAGTTGAAGCATCTTTTGTTAGTTTCTTAGTTTGGGTCCTTGCTCCACAGTGATCATACGTTTATGAGAAGGGGAGAAAAGAGAGATGGGAAATAGGATATTAAAAACTAATGTCAAGGCCAGGCAATGGTGGTGCACACCTTTAATTCCAGCACTCAGGAGGCAGAGGCAGGTGGATCTCTGTGAGTTCGAGGCCAGCCTGGGCTACAGAGTGAGTTCCAGGAAAGGTGCTAAAGCTACACAGAGAAGCCCTGTCTTGAAAAATCAAACAAAACAAAACAAAACAAAACAAAACAAAAAAACTGATGTCAGGTGTAAAAGTAAATTAAAAATTAAAACAAACAAAGGAGGTGGCGGAAAACTAGAGATGGCTGAAGGAAATACGTAGTCATTTTAATTCTGCTTCATATGTCCATAATTGCCTACCTCTCCCTAATCCTCCCTTCTGACTCATTTACTACAGATCTTCCCCAAAGAGGAACGAAAGCGCTGTGTGTCCATTTGAGAGGCTATCAGAAATAGGTCTTTTTTAGCCTACTTGCCTCGCCATATCCACCCCTCTCCCTTGACCCCTTTTAGACGAATTTAAAGGAACAGGAAGTGCCATCCAAGCCAAAGCAATGAAGACAGGAACCTGACACTGATTTTAGGTAGGGGGTGGGATGGACACAAGAGTATGGAGAACTGGTGAAGGGGAGAAGCAGAAAAGGCTAAAATGAGAGAATGCAAAACCATTACACGATGTCTTTTACTCTTCAGACACTGTGACACTTGGTACTCGGAACACAGCCCTTCAAGGAAATTTCTACTTCAGGCCATCTGTAATTAGTAGATCTGTTTTGCATAACTAGATTTTTGACTAGTAAGGATTGAAGAAAGGCAAAGCTTAACAGAAGTTGTCATTTTGAAAATTTAATTTCGAGTTTTCTTTATATAATATGCCACAGGCAAATGCACGTCCATACATAATTTTTAAATAAGAGGATTGAAGTAGATTGGCATTTTTACTCTAATATCGGCTAAGTTATATCATCATAGGGTTCTAGGATGTTGCCATTTTTATATGTTAATTATTGGGATCATTTGGTGTAAGAATCAAGCCAATGTTGTTAAGGGATGTAGGATAATATTGAAGTCACTTATTAAGTTAATTACAAAATAGCAATATAAAACAATCGCTGTTATCTTCTCTTTGCCATATGCCTGTTAAAATCAAACTCCATTTACTTAAAAAAAAATTCCAAGAATAACATTAGGCTTCTTCCTCAGCATGGAGCTTTGGTTCTTTCTGAATTCAGTCCCTCAGACTCAGTGTGCAAGCATAGATCTCACTTAATGTTTTTCAAATGCTCAGGTTCACTGAGGCCAAGCCCATGACGCCGAGGGAGGGGGACCTGTGTGCCTGTCAATACGGTGCCTATAAATCATAGCCATGTGTTTGACTGCGTCTAAAATTTTTGGAGGTGGCAGGGATTTGAAGCCGAAACCAGAGGTTGGCTGGTGGATTTGTAGTGAACTTGCTGAATTATGGAGCCTTGGAGAACAGCCATAGCTCATATGCTTTAAATTCATTACAATTTTTCAATCAGAGTCTATGAGAATCAGCACTTGGACCTTTCACACTCCTTTCCTTAGGGTACCTCTCCTCCCCCGACTTTTTTTTTTCCTCTCAGAAGTATTTTTGTAGCGTCTGTTTCAGTACCTTGAGGCTTCCCATGGCCATGCAGCTCTGGAGCCCAGCGTATGAAACAACAAATGAAAGCTTCCTTCTCTCCTCTTCTACCTCTTTCCTTTAGGAAGCTAATTGACTCTGGGTAACCAGGTATCCAGTCAGTTTTGATCTCTTGGTTTGAATTGGGATGCTAGGTCTAGCGGCTTACACTGGCGGAGGGATATACTGCGCGGAGGGGTACCATGGATTTCAGGGACTCAAACTTCCTGCTTTGGCCCATTCCGAGATCTGCTGTAACCCTGAGTGTGCCCATGGCCCTTCCTCCCGGACTCCTGGGAGATTTAGACGTCTGCCGCAGGTGTGAACAGTTTTCAGGTGGGAGGAGTAGGGAGGTGATTCAGTAAGGACACATTTTAACTCCAAAATTAGACGACAACATTGTGATGGCTGAACTTAATACCGAAACTGAATAGAGGAACCCAAAATTCTTAATGGCGTTTGTGAACATGCAGGAAGCCCCACTGGGCAGCTGGAGTTGTCAGGAGGTAGTGATTCTCTCTAGCTCCCTGGGATTCTCCTGTTAGAGGCTCAGAGGCTCTCATTCCCCTGCACACAGGCCTGGGGATCCCTTCCAATTCTCTGTTTCTCCTGCCCACTGCTAGACCTCACTTCTGGAGTCTTCTTCCTCTGACCCAAATCCTAACCATGGCAATTATACCCCATGGTAATATTGTAAGGCTCTTACGATCATGAAAAAGCTCATTAGAAAATATCTAGCCCATCAGTGGTGGCCGCACGCCTTTAACCCTAGCACTGGAGACACTGAGGCAGGAGGATCTCTGTGAGTTCAAGGCCAGCCTGGTCAACAAAGTGAGTTCCAGGACAGCCAGTGCTATCCAAAGAAACCCTGTCTTGAAAAACAAAACAAAACAAAACAAACAAACAAAAGACCCTAGGGCCCATCCTAACTTTAAATCAGAATTTCCAAAGTCAGAGTTCTGAATGGGAATCTGTGTGTCCCGAGAATGCTCAGGGGAAGCGTTCACCCAGGTCATTATGGACACACTGTGTACTGAACTGACCACTCTGTTCTCCGTAAGTTCTAAAATGGTTCCTCTCCTCTTAGCAAAACCACCTTTTAAACTACATTACAACTAAAGCTTGGTTTTTCTGTGGCCTCATGAGAGAGAGCTGTGTTTTTTTCCTGTTACCCGGGACTTTCATAGACTGAGACATCAGTTAGTGATTCATCAACATCAGTGGTCACCACCATGCTTGGTGGACTTGGTAGTACTTGGGCCTGAAGGTTTTTCCAGCATTTTCCTGCCTTTAGTTTCCTATTTAAATAGGTTGCTTCTCAATATGATTAGAAAGCAAGGTAAGAGAAAGCAAAGCCCCCCCCCCCCCAGCCCCTCCGCATGCTGGTGGAAGCTTTGCACTGTCCTTGGCTCCTGCAGTCCAGTGGGGTTCACTCCCAGGCCCTCCTCTACTCCTCCTCTCCTAAATCCTGCCTCTGCTTCAGTTTCTGCTGCCTTGGAACTGCTCAGGGTGATTTTCTTACAACTCCATGCTTTCATGTACATTCCTCTGATTTCATTTCCAAATCCCCAGTTTTAGGCCATTTTCAAGCTGTATGCCCAGAGCCCCTTTCTCCACTGGGCACCAGCACCTCACGTCAGCTGTGACTGCTCCCACTGGTTTGCCTGGGTCCCCCGCCCCCTGCCCCCTCCTCAGACCTCATCGCTGCCCAGATAGTTCCCATCCTTCCTTGGGTGCAACCCTACCCAGGCTTGGAAGGATGTCAATACTTGCCTCTTGTGTTTGTTTAGCTCCTATGTTCTCTTCTACCCATTACTTAGTGGGGTGAGGCTGTGCGCGGGCTGTGGCCTCGGCCCGCTTTGATCTGCAGCTGTCTCCGATTATCTGCTGGCCTTCTACATCACTCACTCCTCCAAACGTGGTTTCTCATCTCGAAGTGGAGGTAATTATAGAACATGTATCAAAGGGCTATGGAAAGTTAAATGAGATAATAGATGGTAACGTTCTTGGGAAAGTGCCCAACCCACAGAGAGTATTCCAGGAGCGGTTATTCCAAATGCCTGGTTCCATTCTGTGACCTTTCCTAACTCTCCTCTTACTGAGGTCACTGGTGACTGCTGTCCTCCATTTTCCAGCTGACTCCCTGCGAAGCTGACACATAGCAAAGTATAGAATCAATATCCTAAACTGCAAACTTGAGAGTCTCCACTGATGCCAGGGACTTCTGGCCCCATTCTGTTCTCTCCTCCTTCACTCCTAATTTGTTTCTGTGTCACTCTGAGCATTCGTAAGCTGCCTGCTCATGCGCCTTTCATCTTGCTGACATGCTCCTCTGGCTTCTTACTGCTTCTGGAGATAAGTGGCTGGCCCTGACTCTGGCCTCCTCCCCATGGCCCCCAACACAGTTCTTCAGTCACACTTCCTGATACACTCCTACTAAGTGAGTAAATGAACTGGCTGTGTCTCCAGGGTACTTGAAGTCAGAACCTTATCTATGCTCTTCATGTGTTGTTTCACATACTTTGCCCAGTGTGTGTTATAGAAAATTTTTTAATACATTTGTGTAAAAAGTTCTCTGTGGGGAAGACAATATTCTAGGGTAATAGTCACCAGTGATGATGCTTTTCAGCATGGAAAGCCAACTTGGAGCATTCTGTGCGGCTGTGTGAAAGTATCTCTAACTACATTATGGCGTTACCTATGTTAGCATTTATTACTACTTATCCTTACTGTAACAGGTCATTAAAATTTTGTGTAACATTGAATTTATCATATAGATAAAATTATCTGTTTATTAAAAACCTGTTAATCATCTATGCCCCATCACTTTAGCTCATGCATAATGATCTGCATAGCCTTTGAAAAACTAGAAAGCATTCTACTCTGAAAACTTTCTGCTAATTGTCTTCTTTTTGTTACAACCTTAATCTGTCTTTCTATACAAGCTGTCATCCTGGAAGTAATTAATAACATTCTGTCACCCCCTTGGAGTACTATGTAGCCCTTAAAAATAATGACTGTAACAATGTTAAAAATTGGCCATGTTATCATCATATTCCATTGAATCAGAAAGTAGGATTTATGTGAAACTAGCAATGCTGAGGGGGAATATAATTAAATTGAAGTTGCCTTATAGTTATGGGATATGGAGAATAGGGCGTCTTTTCTCTTACCTTCCCAAAGTTGCTTGTAATATGGCTATATTAATATTATTATTATTAATAAATATGGCTATATTAATTTAAAAATATCCAGAATATTTAGCAGATGTGCACTGAGTCATTCAATACATAAGAATATTGGGGAAGAAAAGACACTTTAAAAGAGCTCCATCCTTTCCTTCCCACCCCCCCATATTCCTAATCTCTATTAGCTTCATCAATATTCAAAATTAAGTTTTAAAAGTCAAAGAACAGGGCTAAGAGGAGCCATTTTACCAAAGAAAATATTCAAATTCCCAATAAGGATAAGAAACAAAAACCCAAGATTATTAGGCATCAGAGAAATGCAAGTGAAAACCACACCCAGAGAGAGCACTTCACATGTAACTGGGATGGCTGGGACTCTAAAGTCAGACAAGGCTTCACAAGGATGAATTTGTTTGGGAATGGAACCCTAATTCACGCTGGTGGGAGGGTCAAAAAGGCACAGATTATGGTGGACAGTAGCCATGAAATCTTCAAAATGTTAAACAGAACTATTGCATAACCCAGCAACACCACTCCTGGGTTTCATATCCAACAAAATAAAAACATAAATCTATTACAAAAATTGGTGTGCAAATTTACAGTATTATTCATAGCAGTGCCAAAGTGCAGTTATGCCAAATGTGTATCAACTGACAGACAAATATTACATGTATACAGTGGAATATCTGCCAATAAGATGGGATAAAATATATATATTGATACAATACACACACACACACACACACACACACACACACACACAAGGTCCATGGATGGACCTTGAAACAATATGCTAAGTAAAAGAAGTCATAAAAGACAACTTGTGTATGCTAAGTAAAAGAAGTCATAAAAGACAACTTGTGTATAATTATAGGCACGTAAGATATACAAAATAAGCATTTATATAGATGCAAGAAGTAGATGAGTTATTCTTTGAGGCTGAGAAGAGAATCAGAGAAATGAAGAATGACTAAGGGGTCTTTGGTTTGTAGGGAATGATGAAACATCCCAAATGGATGATGCCAATGGCTGTACAACAGCAAACACATGAAACACTGTGGATGTGTATACGGTGTCAAGTGACTACAAGAGCTACGAATTACATCTTACTTACGTGCCCCGCCCACTGAAGGTTGAGCATTTGAGAAAATGATCTGTAGGATAGCCAGAGGAAAACGTGTCAAATGCTGATGCTTGGACTCTAGGGTATTTTTCTCCAGAGGCTCATCCTAGAGTGGACAGGCATGTACACAAGTCAGGAAGATCTCCAGGCTCCATTGTTAATGTCCTAAATTTTGTCCCAGCACAGTGAACAGGGAGGAAACACCAAGGCCAATGGCTTGGCATTTTGGAGAATATGTTTAAAACTTGGCAGAATCTGTACCCATTGTATTTAGTGGATTCAGTGCCCTCATACAAAATAAGTTTATTTACTTATATCCCATTGTGTAGATGGTGCTGAGAGTGTCATTCTTACCACCCATGAGGCCCTGGGTTCAATCCCTACAACTAGAACAGACAAAACGAAAGACTGACAAGACCAGGGGGAAGGCTGACTCTGAAACTTCACCAACGTTTCCCTGAACGATTCCACGTCAGACATATTAAAACAGAATATTCATTTCCCTCTTAAAACAAAGCCCAGCTACAAGAACAATTGGACAGATATCTGCTTTCTGAGACGAATTCCAGTGATGAGGATGAAGGCCATCGGTACATGGATCTGTGACTAAGGATATCATGGATTTGGTGTGAACAAAAGGTGGTTGCTGACTCGAGAGGCATCCACACTGCCCCCACAAGTGGCACTCTGGTTGAAATGACAGGCGTAAGAAATATGGACTGCAGACCACCCACAGGCAGAAGCAACAAAGCACAACCCACCCACAGGCATAATTATTTTGTAAGTGGCTGACTCCCACACCCAATGCAAACACCACCTTACCACCCACTCCAGCCACAGACTTCAGGAAGTCACCTAGATGACAGAGGCACTTAAAGCACTCTTTCTCATGAAGCTAAAAGTGCCACTGTCATCTGTCGATACTTTTAGAAATTCTTGAGTAACAGCTTAAATTCAGCTTTCAAGTTGCAGGGCCCCCCCCCCCCAGTCCAACAGCAACTCTCAGTAGGTGTGGGGAGAACGACAGGATGAGACTATCTCTTCCTGGCAACTGCTGCTTCCTCAAGGTGCGCTCTGCAGACAGGGAGAAACTCTTCTCTGGCTCCACCCCTCTCTGCAGCTGCTCTTCCTGTGCCCCAGAATGGCACACATTTCCTGTGCTGGTCCAGGACATGTGTTCACCAAATGACAACAGAACTGAAGAGGCCGTGTCTGTCTGTCTGTCTGAAAGTCTCACTGTAGTTGTTCCGTGTAAAGGACTCTCCTATCCTTTTTGAGTACATCCTTATACACACACACACACACACACCCCAGCTTGACCTCTTTGATTACATCCTTACACACACACACTCACACTCACACACACACACACACCAGCTTGGACCGGTTCTGTTAGCCCTCCCACGTGCCTTTCTTCGGGGAACAGTGGCTACAGCAGAAGGGAAGTTGGTTCCTTAAGCTCTCAGTTGGTGGGATTTGGTTACCTGCTGGTGACCTCTCATTTGAAACAAAATTGATTAGTCTGGGAGTTGCTCTTCCAGAAGACAACTTGTAACTGTTGCCTGCATCACATCATTAAGACAAATAAAGGACAGAGGAAAATGACTAAGAATCTTCCGCCCTTTTCTCCCTGGGGCCCCTTCCTTTGTTTGCAAGGGTCCCCATGTCATTCTGAAAGTACATCCTTGGGGCATTGAAGGTGTTCTTGGGAGCAGGCCAGCAGGTAGGGGCTCAAGGGACAAAGTCTCCAGGAGGGACCCTAGGCGAAGAAAAGCAACGTCTATGGTGTGATCCACTGTAAACTAATGACTGGAGTTCACCCATCACTTGCTCTTGCTTTGTATTCTTTAATTAATTGGCAGATTAAGCCTATCTGTCATGTACAGCCTGGTGTTTTGAAGAATATATGCATTGTGAGATGCTTACATCTAGCTAATTAACAGTTACCATTTTTGTGGTAAGAGGACTCAACATGCACCTTGCCAGAGTTCTTCAAGAACAGAGCAGCTGTTCAAGGACTACAGTCATCATGCCACACATAACTTATGACCATAGTTCTCCTGTACCGCTGTGACGTATGTCCCCGGACCAGTATCTCCCACTTCCTGATAATCACCATTCTGCACTCTTTGTTCATGAGATTAGATCACATGGCATTTGTTCTCCATGCTTGACATACTTCACTCAGAATATCTACCAGGCTCATTCATGTGGCTACTTTATTCATTTTTATGGCTCCATTGTATAAATACCACATTTTCCTTTATGTTCATCTGTTGATTGACCTTTGGACTGATTCCACTGCTTAGATTTTGTGACTAGTGCTACAAAAAACATGGGTGAGAATACCTCTGATATAATAATATTATTTTCTTCAGCTACATTCCTGCCTGCCTGTTTATTTTGCAAACATACTTTAAAAACATATTTGAAAAACATGGATTACTCTAGTCCCCTTTCTTAGCTAATGTACTAATTCAACTGAGGAGTTTTACCTGCCAGCTACTATTTTCCAGATTACACACAAGGACTGGAGGATGGCAAAAGTTAAGACTCTAGAGAGCCTGTTGTCACACCCGGAGAAAGTTATACAAATAAGCATATACTGTGATTTTCAGCAATAGGGGATGTGGGAGTCCTTGGACCTTAACGAACAATTAGAAGAATCCTTTCCAGGATGGAGTGGCATTGGGAATGCAATCAGGGTTCTGAAAATGGAGAAGAAAAATGTTTTCCTGTGCCTCGTTTCAAGGGATAGCTCCAGGCTGAAGAAGCAAAATCCACAACTGGGGTATAAACATGAGGTGGAGTCTCAGAGACCACCTAAGCAAATGCCATAGAAGTATCAGCGAACCCCGCTAATCTGTCTACTTCTTACATGTTACTAGTAGAAACAGCCAATGGTCTTCTACCACACGCTGTGTGTGACGGTAACAGTGCGGAGGATGTTGACAGGGACCGCAGGTTATGTAGGGTGGGGAGTAACTGCTGTTGTTGGAATAGATGTGTGCCGGAACTTCGGAAAGTGGCCCAGGACGCAAGCTCCAGTGAGGTGCTAAGTGCCTGAATTAGGGGAGCAGGGGTAAGAAGGGGGTGGACTACAGGCATGGCTATGGGCGGGGCTAGATTTTGACGGACACACAAGCTCACAATTTGTTCGAGGCGACTTTCAACACAGGCCACCCCGGGTGCAGGTGCAGCGTGCCTGCTCTGCACAAGCCCTTTCAAGCCACCCAATCTTTCGTGCAGCCACAGAAGAGAGGGCGAGTGTTGAGTAGATAAAGCACTATCTGCACTTGAAACATGCAAGGTTCCCATCAAACTTAACAACACCGGAGATCGCATTTTAAGAGTGCTTTGGCAGGAGAGAGAACTGAATGTTGGCAATGAAGCGTCCTGACTCGTGATTGACTCTGAGGCAGTGGGGCGAGTTAGGAGAAGTCTTCAGTGTGATAGCCTGGGCTTTTTTTTTTCCATCCAGCTCCCCGGAAATAAGAACAGGTGCCTAATTTGTATCACAAAATAGGCACAAAGGCAATAACACGCCAAGGGTCTCACATTCTCTAGGTATGTCATTGTGGGGAGGCTAGGGAGAGGGTTTTCTGGGTGAAGTGCTGGGGGCTGAGTTCTGAGCTCCCAAACACACATAAAAAGCAGTAACAGTAGGACCAGGGCCACGCCTGCACTCCTATGGAAAGGCAGAGACCAGAGAACCAGGAGAAGCTCAAGCTAGCCTGGTTTATGCAGTGGCCAGAGGTGAGAAACTGTCTTAAGTAAGGTAGGAAGCAAAGACTCACACTGGGTGTCCCCCCCACCCCACAACACAGCACATGTGCGCACATGCACACATACACAACAGAAATCCTCTCGGGAAGAAATGTTAGGGAGAGAATGGAAAGTTCGACACAGGGATGATGCTAGTTTTTAACTCTCGGGATAAGATCATTTACTTCAGATTTGAATGTATTTCATTTTTTAATTTAAAATCTGATAACATGACACATTTATATACACAAAAATTGCAGCTTAAAACAGTTGCAAGTGAAAAACATAAACATCTCTTGTTATTCTACTGCCCATATCCTGCTGGGATTATTGGTGTGCTCCATTCCCATACTTCTATTTTTTTCAAGTAAAGGCATTAGAAACCATGCCACGGATATTAGCTATTTGCTATTTCTCCCTCAGCGAAAGCATTTCTCTAGGTAATTAAATGTTCTTCAAAATTATAAAATATTAGCAGTTCTACTACACTGTATCACTCTCAGGTTGAATATTTACTGGCTTTCCATTTTTGTGACCCAGTACACACCACAGTGGCCAGCCTTAGTATTTATAAATCATTTCACAACACTACACATTTAATTATGAAAGTTTAAAGAATTGAAAATAAAAATTAAACGAAAGGATCAATAGACTTAACCACACACACACACAAAAGCTCTATACCTTCAGAACCATGAATATAGACAGTAGAACAACACACTGGGAGAAACCCTGGACTCTGAACGAACCTTCTGGGCAGGCCTGATGACTAGCTGACCTGCATGTCTCCTGTCAACAGCTCATAGGTAGGAGGAAGGTGGGCTTGCCCTGATGTTTACACCGGCCTTTACTAATACTTCCAGATCCCTTTGTTTATCATAAGGCTGGAAATAAACTTAAACGATAATCTAATCAGAGGGGCTGTTAAGGCGCCTGCTCTCCACCATCCCAGACAGATGGGAATCTAGCTGTTTTTAAAGGTCTCAAAGATAAGCGGGTTCCAAAGGTGCTCCTGATAACCTGTTTCAGGGTTTAAGAACTGTATGGTCAGGAAATTCTTTCTTTTATCTCACTTAAGTCCCGCATGCTTTAGTTTAAACTGATTGCTGTCCACTCCCCAGCCCTCACTCAGGGAATGATGGAGACATCTGGAGTAACTCCCCACAAACACAGCAACAGCGGGGGTTTGTTGCGCTACCTTTTAGTGTTTACCTCTCCTGACTAAGTAGCCCTGCTGCCTTCAACTTTAAAGATCATAGACGGTAAATGATTAATTTTCTAACCACACTTACTTTTGCTATGCTCCCTTTAAAAACCCACAGATTTCATGTCATACACAGTTCTAAATAATCATAAATGGGGATAAAAGGCATAAAAGTCTGAGGTGTGGGACCCGTCCTTCCAGAATACTCTTGTTTTCACCCCAAAGATACATTACAAGGGTACAGGCTTGTTGGTAGATAAAGACAGATGGCCTTCAGGCTAGCTTTGCATAACCTGGTTTCCTACTATCTCACAGGCCCCTAGTTCCTGTACAATGGTCTGCTGGCCTCCTGAGGGGATTCACGGAAACACCAAAAGCTCCACACGGTTATTGCTGCCAACACCTTTGGTCACACAGCGCCATCCACTTATTAGCAGGAAAGTGTGTGGCCTTGGGGCCACCTTGTGCCCCAGGTGCAGAGACAGAACTCCAGAGGTTATTAAATTCACACAGTTGTGATTGAGTGCAGGGCTGTGATTGCAGGATATCCTGGCTGCTTCTGTCTCCTGAGGTCCAGTCACAATGGA
Organism: Peromyscus eremicus; assembly: GCF_949786415.1. Taxonomy (NCBI): domain Eukaryota; kingdom Metazoa; phylum Chordata; class Mammalia; order Rodentia; family Cricetidae; genus Peromyscus; species Peromyscus eremicus. Next base: position 48,407,607 of record NC_081429.1, read on the forward strand.
GAAAAAAAAAAAAAAAAAAACAACTGGACTTTGGGGTAGAGAGGAGACAGATTTGAGCATCATTGGTATGCTGACAGGCAGGCAGCCTGATAAGATAAAGTAATGACCTGCAAGGTAAGAGAGCCTTGTTCTGGCATGGGCTCTGTCCCTCAGCCATGATGTGACATTTCTATTCCTCTGGGTCTCCACAGGTAAAATACAGTGACTTACAAAATCTTTTCAGCTCATCAGAAAAGGACATTTCGTAAATATAAGCTGCCATAACAACCACAGAGGAAAAAACACGAGACTGTCATCACGGATGGACTAGGAAACTGTTCAGCTAAGCCCACTTAAGTACCACCCAAAAAATTTAGGTGAGTCGGCATCTAATTGCTCATCTGTGGAAGTTATTCAGGAAAAATATAAAGTTCTAACTCCCCGGAACAGAAATCCATGGGTGATTTCCACTTTTCTATCAGTGTGTGAGTACTTAGGAGTATAAAACTAACTTTAGTCTTTCCTACATTGAATATAATAAGTAAAGAATAAGGCAGGAGGTTCCCCCCTCCCTGGAGGTCCAGGGCACATAAAGACAGGGGCAGGAAGGTGGGTGGATGGATGGACGGATGCACAGATAATCTGCTTTGCCTGATTTTGTCACTCATTTCCTTCTACTGGGTGCAAGGGTCACCAGCAGTATGGCTTATTTCTACCTGTTTTCTCTGAAACAATTGGAAAGACCTTGTTTCAAACATCATTACATTAGCATCCCATGAGTCTCATGTGTGGTGACACAGCCAAATGGTATTATTATTCTTCAACCAGACTTTATTAATTTATTCATCTTGAGCCCATCGTAAATATATCAGTGTGATTAATAAAAGGAAAATAATAAATGGCATGAGTACCAACACACTTTGCTTGGAATGCTCTTCCCTCCATAAAGACAAATGCCAACTGTTGTCTCTAACATGCCTAGGCACAAAGATTAAGTCCCCAAAAAAGATACATTAATGGAAGCCAGCTATCATTAAGATAAGTATTATGTAAATGACCTTGGCTTTCCCCCACCCCAACCCCCCATAGACTGAAGAAGAAGAAAAAAATCTTTGAGAAAATCAGTCCTGGATATAATAAGAAAGAAGAGTCTATATCTATAAAGTGATTCAAAATGGTGGAACCTGCCAGGTTACTGTGAATTTTTTGCAGGAGGCCTTGGGTGAAAAAGACACACTACCACAGGCATGAGCAACCTTCATATTTCTTGCAAAATTATTCTATCTGAGTAGGCATTGTAATTACACTAATTGCAGACTTGGTCGTTGCAGCCATGGCCACTTGACATTCTTACCTAGCTGTCAAGTGTGTTTGTTACCAGAGCCCCTGGTAAGTGTTGCGGGAATTTGAGGCCCCTCTTGAGGCATCCACACTCTTCAGTTAAGCATCCTCCAGCTGACAATAAAAATCATACTTTGCCTCGTCATGTGATATTCAAGAGTTGTGAGCAAAATGAGTCTTTGTGATCTCGAGAGGACTAATGCCTTAAGCCTGCACACCAATAAAAGATGGAGAGGATTAAAGTCAGGGAATTTACCAGCCCACTCCAACCTTGTTTTGACAGGCAGGCACCCAAGAACATGACTGCATCAAAATGCAAACCAAATGCTGTGTGTCACCGGCAATGAGGAGGACACAGATGTCATTTCTGAGCTCCAACAGTCAGGGACAAAGAAAACGGCACACTGGGGAATGCCAGGTCTCTTATTTACGTCATGCCCAACAAGGAAGAGATGTGAGAAGGAACCATTCTCTGGGAAGTTTATACCGGAAATCACCAACTTAGGGGACTTCAGAGTCTTGACGTTTGGACTGAAATGTAGTTGATTTAGTACTGAACGTCTCTACCGGTATTGGGAGTCCTGTACTGTAGTCAAAGGTCCAATGCCAAACACACTTTCTTACTCTATGATGTTGCTATGGCTGGTTTGTTTAAGGACCCCTATGTGCCCCTGCTGTCTACCCTGTGTTTACACTAAGGAGAAAGACAGTCGAGGAAAAGAGCCCCCAGGAAAGAGGCATTTTGCTTCTCAGCTTTAGCATGTATGTTTCTCCAAGGGTGAAATCTAATTTCAGTGCTTGTTCTTATTCAAATGCATCACTCTGCCTTGCTCAGAGATATTTTAGCTCAAATTCCCTGCAGATTTACTGTGTTAGGCATTACACTAGATGTGCTATGGGGCTTAGACCACTTCCTTTGTTGACCCTTATCTATCTATCTATCTATCTATCTATCTATCTATCTATCTATCTATCTATCTATCTATCTGTCTATCTGCTTATTTATTTATGGTTGATCATATGAAATAGAGATCAGTTTTAAGAAATCTGTGCAATTAATTGGAAAGACCCTCATTTCTCTATTGCATACCCCCCTCAGCCCCGATCTGCCTATCTAGACAGCCCATTGTAGCTGTTGATCTGGGGATAGCCCCATGTTCTGGAAGTTTTTGTGGCTTTCTGATTTCTGTTAATTTTTTCCTGCTCGCCTGTCTCTGAGGTCCCATCTGGATTTAAGATAATCTCATAGCATAATGAACGTTACGTTGTTAGCTGCTGCTGGCTTCCTGTGTTTGAGCTGGCAGAGAACACAGCATTGTAACTGCACCCTTCCTGAAATGCTCTGCCGCCATGGGTACGTCCCCAGGGGAACTGAGGGACCACAGCTTTAGGGAGGGGCACAGATGATCCAGTGCTCTCCTCGGATAGATATCCACTTCACCTGCATGCATTTTGACAGTCTAACACTGAGGACTACAGGGTTTGGGAACCAACACTTTCTGAGAGAACGGCTCCATCATCAGGAATGTGGTCCAGAGGTAAAGTGAGAAGGTTCAAATTCAGAGAAGTGGATTCTCTTCTCAGCACTCTGGAATACCAGGTAGCCATTAATCCCCCATGCCCTCCACTTCTCAGTGTCAAAACACTGTAATAACTCTTCTTACCAATTGTACAGAATTCATGCCACATAAAGTTAGCTAGTGTGAGCTAATCATGAAGGTAGCCACTTTGATAAGCTAAAAGCAAAATGTATCTAGCAAGTTTGGAGGTGGCTAAAAGGAAAGGAAGGGTTCTATTATATTTATTAGATCACCTAGGAGAGGATGCGTTTGCAAATTAGGATAACATATAGAAATAACACAAGGGGCTGGGCAGTGTCTTTACCTAAGCATAGGTGCCCCACCATCATGAACCATGAAAACAACATGAAGGGTTCCATTCACAGACCTGGGTGTCTTGAATAATTCACCTATTATCATCCAGAAGAAAGGATTTGAGACGTTGAGCAAAAAGTACAAAACAAACAGAAATTTTTTTGTTGGATTTTAAGCAGATCCTGAACCCTAACAGAGAGTGTGTGAGACACATACATGTGCACTCAATACTCTTTAATAAGATCCCAGATCATGAATATTCCTTCTGAGAAACACATTATACTACTTGTGCAAATTTCTTATGCTGTCAGAAAACAAATTTATTTTATTTGAAATGTGCCTTGGTATCAACATTCTGATAATTCTATAATTCTCCCTGGCATATTTTTTCCCTTAAGGGGGAGATCCCAGAATAAAGGACTTTAAAAGATAGGCTGTAGCCGGGCGGTGATGGCACACGCCTTTAATCCCAGCACTCGGGAGGCAGAGCCAGGTGGATCTCTGTGAGTTCGAGGCCAGCCTGGGCTACCAAGTGAGTTCCAGGAAAAGGCGCAAAGCTACACAGAGAAACCCTATCTCGAAAAACCAAAAAAAAAAAAAAAAAAGATAGGATGTAGATCTTGACAAATCCTTGACATTCCCAGTAAAACATAAAGTTGCTGTGGACCTTATATTCCTCTTGCATTGATTCTTCAGATGAAGGTGTATGGGATCATGATTAGAGAATGGGTGTTTTAGGTTCAGGGATGATGTGCCTAGTTATGAACTCTGAGTGTATGCTGTTCAAAGTGATTCCTCATCAAAACCATAATTTACCATGTCATGGCCTTCAAGGTAGCTCTTCCTGATTGAAGATCTCTAGAGTAAAAGTGTAAACAGTGAGGACTTTTGTTCTTAATCTTTGAATAATAAGAGGTAAGTCACATCATTCAAAAAGTTTGAAATCTAATCTACACTTGTGTATATATCTTTAAATTTTTAAATCACCACAGGTGGTCCTTTTTTATTTTTAATTTTTTTTGGGGGGGCGTTGAGACAGGGTTTCTCTATGTAACAGCCCTGGCTGTCCTGGAACTCCCTTTGTAGATCAGGCTGACCTCAAACTCACAGAGATCCGCCTGCCTCTGTCTCCAGGAAGCTGGGATTAAAGGCATGTGCCACCACCGCCTGGCTAGGTGGTCCATTTTTAAAGAATAATACAATATATAAGAGTAAGAAAATGGGGAAGGGCTGGTAGTTTTCAGTTGTGACATGTGACTAGAGATGCTCTAGGAGGAACAGAATATACGTTCTGTGCCCCACTCACTCCATTCTTGTCTGTTTACTTGAAGTAGAGCAAGATGACTGATTGAGGGGAGACATGTAATGCTATTTAACTGTAAATTTGTTGCAGAACCTATTGAACAAGAAGTCAAAGTAAGTAATGATTGAACAACAGAAATAAATAGCTATAAGTGTAATGGAAACAGAAAAATGAAAATAAAGTAGGCTATTCTTTTTTTCTGACATTAATTGTCTAATAATACCTATATTTAATGCTGGGACTCAATTTTGAGTGTCAAGGAAGAACAACAATTGATATAAAATACCTGAATCATCAGTGACTATTTCTCATTGTTGTCTGGATTTTTCTAACAAGAATCTTTGGAAATCAACTCTGATGCTGAAAACATGCCCATCTGAAGATGTTATCTCAAGGATCAAGATGAAGCTCAGGCTCTCGAAATTGAATCAAGTCATGGCTTGAACGTAAGCAGAGGGTTTAGGCTTAATCAGTGGTATTGATAAATGAGACTAGGGTATGTTTCAGAGATATTCTGTTAAAATTTATGTAAGGAAGGGTGGGGACAGGGAAGGGAGTGGGCATATGCCACTGTGCAGGCAGAGAGAGATCTGGGTGACTCAATAGCTCCCCCCCCCCCATACTTGGCAGGTAAGTGTATCTCCGCTATGGGGTGTTCCTAGTCCCACAGATGATAACAGCAGATTTTCCCTCTACCACTTACTCTCATTGCCTGAACCCCGTCTTTAGAATGGCTTTCCACATATACTGTGGGAGAAAATGTACAGATAAAAATGTGCATCCAGTCAAGAAAGCAAGTACCCAGTTATGCTTAGCAATTAAATACCTTATTTCACATGAACAAATTACAGGGCGATCTAGATTGTGCACTGACTTCCTCTGAGACTTTCTCCCCTCCCTGTAGCCTCCCCTAGGTTATGCTCAAATTAGGAGACATGGACAAATAAACTTCCTCCATGTGTAAAACGGAAATGATCACAGGTCTGGGAGTGAAGAGTGAAAGGAAGAGAAATAACAAGACAAAAGGATGAAGGGGCTGCAGAGATGGGCCAGTGGTTAGGAGCACTGGCCGCCCTTGCAGAGGATCCAGGCACAATTCCCTGCTCCCAATTGCAGCTCACAACTGCCTGTTACTCTCGTTCCAAGGGATTTGATGCCATCTTTTGGCCTTCAGGAGGACCAAACACCCACATCGTAAACATACATACATACATACATACATACAGGCCCTCACACATACACATAAACAAAAAGAAACGATTTTTTTTTTGTTTTTTCAAGACAGGGTTTCTCTGTGTAGTTTTGGTGCCTCTCCTGAAACTCACTCTGTAGCCCAGGCTGGCCTTGAACTCACAGAGATCCGCCTGGCTCTGCCTCCCGAGTGCTGGGATTAAAGGCATGCACCACCGCTGCCTGGCAAGAAATGAATTCTTTAAAAAAGAAATGAATATGGAAGGCAAATAAGGCATACTAAAAAGGCACAGTTATAACAAATATCACCAAAAGGAAAAAAAACCATAAAGATACATACTATGATGCTGTATAGAGGAAAGTGGGGTACAAAAGAACCATGAATACAACTACTCAATAAATACAACTGATACTGGACCTGGTGGCTCACACCTGTAATTTCAGCACTCAGAAGGCCTGAGCTATATGATGAGTTCCAAACCAACCAAAGCTGCACAAAGAGACCCCGTCTGAAAGAAAGAAAGAAACAAACGAACAAAAATCTTAAGTGATAGTGAGTGCTATGTCTAGAATCCAGACTGTCTCATTTTCTCCTCCAAACATATGGTTGAACTTGACATGATATGAAATAGTAATTCTAGTTGTCACAAATCTGGAGGCGGGCAGAGCTGGATAAAGACCTTGCAGATGGGATGCCAGGTCCCTGGCATTGCCCAGGGTACTGCACACCCTCCTGGGGCACTGCAGAACATGGGGAAAATGAGCATGTTTGCCGGCTGCCGTTAGAAAGACCCTGTAGTACATTATATGAAGAAGAAGTGAAGTTGGACTTCTACATCCTGCAACTAACTAGGTACCAAACTAGAACGGACACAGACTGAAGATCGAAATATGAAATGTAAGTTACTGGGTTATTGAGACGGCTCAGTGTGTCCGAGTACTTGGACAGCAAGCATGAACACCTGAGTTTGATACCTGAACCCCATGGGAAAAGGGGAGAGCTGACTCTAAAAGTTGTTCTTTTAGAAGATTGACATCCATGTGTCTTAGTATGCACACAAGAATGTGCGCGTGACATACATAGACACACACACACACACACACACACACACACACACACACACTAAAGGTAGAAAATATTTTTGTGACTTAGAGGTAAGAAAATATTCCCTAAGATGCTAAAACACAACTCATGATCACATCTAATAGAAATTATATGGTAGGCTTGATTGCTTCAGAATGAAGGATCTTATCTCATAAGGTATACCACTGGCAGATTTGATAACACTGCACACTGATGAGGAAAAGGGAAAAAAAACCCAGAAGAATAAGAAATCTAAGAATAGATGTACAAAATAAACAAATAATAAACCCAACAAGAATTCCTAAGTTATAACAATCCAATATGAATCACAAAACACACTGGTATTGGGAGAAATCCATATAAAAGTACAGCTTATTATGCAATTAGGATGATGAAAATTGGAAAAGTGAGTGACACCATGTATTGGTGAAGACCTTAGGAGTTGAAAATGCTTATGTTAGAAATGTAGTTTTGTATATAATCAAACAGCATCAAAATACTAAAATAAAATAAAATGAGTTTAAAAATGCATTCTATAGCCCCCCAGGTTCCAAGCCAGGGAAATTCCCTCAGGTCCTTTACATGGTATCCAAGAGGATGTTTCTTAATTCCATTGCATGTTAAGGAAGTTTGGAATAGGTGCCAATCATATGGGGCTATAGAAATAAAATATAATAAATACACACTATGAAGTAAAATTAATGGAACAAATAAGACTGGCATGGAATTATGTAGAATTCGCATTAAAAATCAATGCTTAGTTACAAGACAAAGAAATGATGTCATCCTGATGATCCTAATTTGAAACAGCATAATAGATTTCTATGGACTAAATATGTTTGTCCAGAGCTTAGTGAGAGAGTACTTGGCCAGCATTAGAAAGGCCTGGGGTTTAGTCCTTGGTCCCACAAAAATCATTGCTATGAAACAACTTTAATTACAGATATCTCTCAAATATGTGAAGTAAATGTGGAGCAGAGAAGAATTAGGGGCACGGGTTAGGAGAGGCCATCAAACAGAAGAGGGTTTCCTGTAGATAAATGACAGACAATAGAGCCGTGAATAAGAAGTGTTGTTCATACTCAGTCCAAAGAGAAGACACCAAAATGAATCAGGTGGTACATTACAATGGAAATGTGTCACAGAGGATCCAGCCACCCAGACAGCATGCACAGCATTTTTCCAACACTCTACATGTTATAATGTGAAGACAACATGTACTAGTATTTAGAGAGATTGTCTTCTAAAGTTGTATTTTCCTAAAAGCCGAAAGGTAAACTGTAACTTTGGCCACTTCACCATTCATAAATTGGAGGCACTAAGGAGTGGGAGCTATTTTTTTTTTCTGAACCAATAAAGCGAAGTTAGTGATGCAACATTGGGAGAAAGCTCAATTCCAAATCCCTACAAAGTCAGGGGAAGGAGGCCTGTGTAGAGCCATTCCCAAACATCTCAAACCTAATCACCTTCTTCACCTCTCAGCCCACAGTTCTCCGCGGGACCAGCGATGTTATGGCCCCGAGATGAGAGTCTAGGCAAATAATAGAGAAGAGAAGAAAAGACAGCATCAGAGAGAAAGAGAGAGGGAAGTAAGACACTAAACAGTAAAGCGTTGACCGCAGGAGGGTGGGCTCCACAGAAGAGCTAGAATGCAGTGCCCTGGGAAGGTAAGGAATGGAGTGTGGTTGATGAAACAGGACTAGTATGAAAGATGATCAGCATACAATCCAAACCCAACACAAAAGGACTGGAAAAAACCAGTAGCTTCAGGAGGGGTTAAATCTGAGAGTAAACTCAGGCTTGAAAAAAATGCAGAAGACAATAAAAAGGATTGTTTAGAGCGAACAGGAGGTATGATTCATCCCCCCTCTGTGGGGCAGATATTACAGTATTAGCCGATGACAGGAGAGACAAGGGTAAGCATTAGCATTCCCATTCGCTCCCATCCTCCCTATCAATGAGAATGATCTTCCAACTAAGCCGCCAAACAGCAGATTAGGAGGGAACCAAAGCCCCAGACAGGTGGTAAAACTAAAAGGGATCATCCAGTTGCTTTATACGCGTTCACGTCTTTGGGTCTAAAGGAATCTTAGCCCATCTCACGGAAGGAACTGTGGAGCTGTGGAATGCACTGTGGGAGAGGGGACAGGAAGAGAGGACCCAGGCCACAGTCACACTTTTATTTTTTATTTTTTTATTTTTATTTTTTGTTTTTTTCAAGACAGGGTTTCTCTGTGTAGCTTTGCGCCTTTCCTGGAACTCGCTTGGTAGCCCAGGCTGGCCACGAACTCACACTTTTAAAGGAATGGGGTGCAGAGAGAGGAAGAGAGGACCCAGGCCACAGTCACACTTTTAAAGGAATGGGGTGCAGAGAGAGGAAGAGAGGCACTTTGAAAACAGCAGAATAGTGGATTTCAAGTCGATGGGCAAATAATGAAGAGTTTATGGAAACTGAGGAGGCATAAACAAGAAGAGAACAGTTGCCAAGGACGGAAAGGGATGAAGACTTTCCCGAAGGACCGGCCCTGTGGGGTCAGGAGGTAAAGATCTTTCTCCACTTGGCTTGGTGAGTCTGCAGCTCAGTTATGAGTGGGCACAGACAAGTAGTTACTTAGGTTCCTCTAAAGCCAGTGTTCTCTCTGGCTTCCCTATCGACTTAGCGCTTTCTTATCCCTTCAGCAAAGAAGGGCATGAAGCCTTCCCTCTTTCCAGCAGTTCCTGGAGATGCCATGTTCTGCTTCCTGGTGACATTAGAGCCTTCAGCAAACGGCCATTTGCTTTTTCAGGAAACCTTTACGCATGCTTTTATTTTCTCAGCTAAAGAATGCCTTGTACACTTCAGGCTCTTTTGCCTCATATACTTCTATTTTCTCCTGTTTACTGAGAATACTGTTTCTCTTCTCTGGTGTCTCAGACTGTGCTGTAATAATCTTCAGGCTTCCCTCACACAAATTCACCTGCCTTCTTCAGCACACATACGGGCTCATGTCAACACCTCTTCTTCTTAATTCCCCTCCCTCCTCTCTCTTTTCTTGTCTTTTACTCCATTTTTTCTTTTTTCCCCTTTCTCCCTTATTCTTCCTCTCCTTGCCTTTTAAATATCTTGTGAGGAAACACACACACACACACACACACACACACACACACACACACGCGCTGTGTGTGTGTGTGTGTGTTTTCACATTGTGGGAGCCTGCAGGAGCACACATGTCTTACATGTGGAGGTCAGAGGACAACCTTGGGCACCATCCTTGCTTTCTACTGAGACAAGGTCTCTCACTATTGCAACACTTGCCAGGCTAGCTGGCTCCAGAGCCCTGGGTGAGTCTCCTGCTTCTGCTTCCCATCCCCACACAAGTGCATGCTGGGATTGCAGATGGATGCGCTTCTGTATCTGGCTTTTACATGAATTCGGAGGCTCTGAACTCAGAGTGTCAAGCTGGCATTACCCACTGAGATATCCTTCTGCCCACCCCCCTTTTCTTGACAGAGTTCACTATGTAGCCCAGGCAATCCTCCTACCTCCCCTGCTTCAGTGATGGATACAAGCATGTGCCACTATGTTTGATCATATCTTTGTTTCTTAATGTTTATAAGCCAGGCTATAATTTTTCTTCTAAATAAATTCGACTCAAGGAGTTTTTATGCAGTTTATTCTGTGCCCAACACCCAATCCAGAGTGTGTAAGACATATTCCTGTCCTCAAGTGCCTCAGCATCCCCAGCAAACATGAGCTCGTGCATCTGAGAGCCCTTGGGAACTGCTTGCACACCATGATTAAGTACTAAAACGTGTTCTTCCCTCCTCCTCCCTCCCAGTACCTTGTGTTTCATTGGTACTCAATACTTTTCTTTGTTTTATTAATAAATGAGTGAATAAGCATATGTTGGTCCAAATTCAGAATTCTAGAAGTCTGGAAGAGAAAGGATCTTAGTAGACCAGTGATGGAAAGAAGCCATGTAATTATTACTTTGAGAAGAAACATAATATTTATAGTTGGAGTCTGGGGAAGAGAAACTACCTCCTCAAATTTCTTGTTTACTCTTAGTGGAAGGATGTCCTTTTGTGTACACTCAGTAGATCTCAATGAGGGACCTAAGTCAACTAATAAAAATGGTTCCCTATGATTATCTTAAGATACACCACAAAATGTATAAAACACAAATATTTATAAGCTTGAAATTATGTTCTTTATTTTTTTATATTGGTCATGTCACACTATCTCTAAATATAACTGAAGCATAATATGAAGTTTGATAAAAGAATATTTCTAAGGGGACAGAAGAGGAAATGACTCTTAGGCACTGGGCAAGAATGGATACCCAGAGCTGCCCAGAGTGCCCACTGAACATCACATCCTAGCCTGAATTTCCGGTAAGTATGTAAATGACTTGGAAGGAAAACAACACATGCTCACACATCAAGCTATTGGGTAGCTTGGGATCACCCAGTCACACTCATTATGACACTGTTACAGAACAGCTGCCTTCCTGTTGAAGCCGCACCACTTTCCATGGCTCATTCCAAAAGTCTTAATTTTTGATCCATGATTGCTTGCTGATAGGTGTAAGATAATCATGTTAGCCTGATTTCTGCTTCCTTTCCACTTGTTACTAGGTCTGCACTTTTATCTAGTCTTGCTTTTGCAGAAAATATGATATGTACCACAGTTCACACTTTTTTTTTGTTCATTACTTGAAAAAAAAGAGGATAAAGTGCCACATTAATTAAAAAAAAAAAAACCTGGCAAGATCTCAGACTCTTACTCAGAACTGGTGACATCATTTGTGGGGCCAATAAAAATGGAAGCAGAGTGTGTTGTTTAAAATTATAAGGTTTTAGAGATAGCAAATACAGAAATTAACCAAGGGCAGAGTTCTTCTGTGTGCCCTCTGAGCACAGGCACATGTCCACACACCAGCCCTGCCTTTAAGGACTGGAGAAAACTCCTGGCCAGTGTATGGCTGAGACATACTAGGCAGAAAAGGGAGTATCTCCCCTGGAATTCCAGAAAGGAAGGGCCTATGTTATTACAGGATGGCTCTTCTTAATCGGACGCTGGCCAGGTGTCTCCCTCTCTTCATACCATGTCCTTATCATATTTGTTTGTTTACTTATTTATAATTTAAAGATTCTCTCCCTCCCTGGAACTACTAATCAGTAGTTTGCTTCCCTTCCCCAAAGTCACAGCCAGGCCAGGCCAGGCTAAGCTCCATCTGACGCCCAGTGATGATATTTTTTTTGGATGGGAAATCTTGGTAGTCTCTGGGATGTGCTTTCTTTGGAGACATCATTTCCTCTCACAGCACCAGAAGAGAGATTGCTAGGAAAGAAACTTCATCAAGAAATATGCTCTGGAGGATTGAGTGAGTAACTTAGCTTCTTGGACCCTCAGCTTCATGTTCTGTTCAACAAGAACTCTATTTTCCTTCACAGCCTTGTTGAGATAACCTTGAGAGTAAGGCAGTGTTGATGAAAATGCTAAAGTTCTTTATGCATGTAAGATGTTCCTTCCATACTTTTGGTTTCTGAAATACTAGCAAGCTAGGAGAAGCTATCAATTTGGAGTGAAAAGAACACTGAGCTATAAGTCAATCATTTGGTTTTAATTCTAGCTGTGCGATGATGGGTAAATGACCACATCATCGGCATGCCCTAGTCTTATCGGTGAAACAAAAGGTTTCCATCATATCACTTAACAATTCTAAAATTATTTCATTTTACTCAGCTTACTTCTTTGACAAAATGGGTCTCTGCTCTACATCATGTAACAGCCTTGTGTTCTTGACTTACAAAGAGAGGCCATTTCTTTGAGGAATTTATTGGATAGCCAGAATATTCTATAACGCGTGTTTCCTCTTATTGAAAAGAAGGCCCGATCTCTACAGTCCAAGCTCAACACAGGGGGCAGGGATGCCAAGGAGATAGAGTATGACAGTGTGCTCTGAGAACTTATTCCACAAGATTGCTCATGGATTATAGGCGCAGAACAGTGGGCAACATGCCCAGTGTAGGATCAGGACTGGGGATATCTTCCAGGAAGGTTTTCTGAGTTAACTGTAACAAATCTTGTGTTTTTCCAGGGCCACATTTGTATTTCTTCCTCTGGTGCTTTTAATTTCTCTCCCGTATAGTCAATTTGTGGAACACATCATTGCCAAATGGTGGCACAGGCTGGACAAAGTAAGGAATTAAAGACATCTGTAGGTAAATCCCCAAAGGATGCTAGTCTAGCCAAATCCCATTAGGTTATTTAGAGAAAAGCCCATTATTTCAAGAGTTAGCAGGGTCTGATCTGATTCTTGCCTCAATATGTTTTGGGAGACTTTTTGAAAAACAGAAGGATGAGAAGCTGATTTCCTCCTCTGTGTTTTATAACCAGTGGTGTGTATGTGTGTGAGGGGTTACTCTTTTCCTGCCAGAACGGGGTATTTTTGAATTCTATGATGAAATGTGCACTGGTTTTCCTGACAGCAATGAGAACAGACAAAGCAGCAGCCACAGGAATTAGCCAGAGGCTGAAGAGGAAAAGAGATAGCTCATGGCCACAGAGTTAGGAGCATGTTGGCGGTGTGAAGAAGGATGAATGAGTAAAACTCCAGGCTGCAGGGAATTGGAGCTGTGTGCTCCCTGACACTTTACATCACAAGGACTTGGCATGTACTAGGGACCATGACAGAGGCTAAATATTGCCTGTGTGTCTGACCTAAGATGGACACTCTTATGTCCTTGTAAATTTTTGACTGAAGGTGCTACAGAAGCAAATCAAAGCAAACATTCTGTTTACCTACAGGTCCCCACCAACCTAACAATACCTAGATAACTAAATAAAAAGTTACTTTATCCTGTGGCTGACATGGATCTCTCCTAGAACTGTGAAGTTAATTACCTTAAAAATTGAGCCCTTCAGGTTTACCAGCTACCATCTGAAACCAATTTACAAGCGTCCCTAGAATCCAGGACATGAAAAACCACAAAAATCTGAAATAAATATCCATCCACAAAAGACAATCTATAACTGCACAGCACAAAGAAAAGGTCTCCTATTTCTCCTTTTTTTTCTTTCACACATGGTTTAAATATACACTCCTCCTCCACTTGATGTAAGATTCTGTTATCATTATGAGGGAAACCTATAATATGCCGGCCCTACAAAAGTATCAAGCTCAATTACACAGCCGTCTTTGTGTACACTTGAGATCCCAGGCTCTGGTGGATGTCTATGTAACAAGAGCAAACCAGGCAGACTCCATCAGCTGTGGGACTATTCATCTCCACGTCCTTTACATCTATTTCAGTCCTATGAAAGAGCCCCGCTACTCCATAAAGAATGGTTTTCTTTTAAACACTTGGCTTTGGTTGTGTTTCCTCAGCAATAGATGCACACCTGGGAGGCAGCAGTTTGACAGGAAGGCTCTGGGATGCTATATGAACAAACACAGCAGCAGAAGCCATCACGCCCTTGGAGGGAAGGCTCTGGTCTCTGGAAATGAACATGTTCTTTTGTTTCTGCCCTACATTTCACTTAATTTAATGATGTTGGGGAGAGGCCAGCAACCCAGCCTCCTCATTGAACAACCTTAAGTTCTAAATTAGAATTCAAACCAAATAAATAACCAGAATGCATCATTGGAACTGGAATCTCCCCCCCCCCCACCATTTGCTCCTGGGTCGGAGCTCCTGATGAAGCCACTGTACACACAAAAGAAATCCCTTCTGGGGAGCCTTCCTATTTGGTCAGCTGTGTTCTCGAGGCTTTGTTTTTCTTTGGAGCCTTTAAGTTAATGCATGCTAATTGTACATATTAATGGGTGCAATATGCTACTTCCACCATGCATCCAGCATGCATTGGTCATGCCCAACCTCGCTTCTTCCATTTTTACCCCCACCCCAGTACCCCCTTCCTAGTTCTGTGTAATCACCATTCTCTTTCCAGTCACCTTTTTGTTGTTGTTATTTCCAGACAGGAGAGAGGGCATGGGTTCTCGTTTCTTGAAACTTCCCAAGTCTCTGCGGTCGCTTTCTCGTCTCTGTCTCCCTCCAGTCCAAACTTCACAGGACACCAGGCACTAAACACCAGGCAGAGATGGTAAAGCTGCCATCACTGGGCCTGTGGCCATCCTTTCCCAGGTTTCTAAATGTGTCCCATTTCTCCCCAAAGGACATCTACACCGACGAACAGGGAAACAAGACTAATAACTGATACCACTGGTCAAGGGCTGGGGATCACCAAAACCATGGCCACCACAGACATAAACGTGGTGGAAAGCAGGGAGAGGGAGCAATAAGATGTAATGATCAGGGTCTCACCAGCAGCTCCCATGCCAACACTGTGTTTTGAAACATCCAAGGAGACAGTCACCCTTTGAAAAACAAACAAAGCAGAAGCATTTCTTTCAGTCTGAAGAGATAACCCAGAAGACTGAATCAAGACTACAAAGTTTGGGAAAGTTGCTCTTGGTGTGAATGTAATTTATAAATTGTCAGATTTAAAAACAATACTAAGTGGCAGTGGAGTAAAATGCTTCATTTTTGGCATACACAACGTGTCAATAAATAATGAAAAGAAAGGAAAGGCCAAGAGCAGAGTTTTCTAAATGATAGAGAGAAATCATTACAGAAATCAGACAAACATGGATAGTATGTATCCTTTCACCTAAGGTCAGGGATTTTGATTCTTAGAAACACTACAAAACATTGCAGACAATTTAACAAGTTTTTATTTTAGCTTTTTATACCATATTCTGTGTGTAGGGGGGTTTTGCTTGCATGTATGTCTGCGCACCATGTGCATGCCTGGTGCCTGTGGAGGACAGATGAGGGCATGGGCTCCCCTGGGACTGGAGTAATGGACAGTTGTGAGCTGTCACGTGGCTGGTGGGAATTAAAGCTGGCTCCCTTACAAGAGCAGCCAGTGTTCTTGACTGCTGAGACATCTCTCCAGCTCCTTAAACAAGTATTTTAGGGAAAAATCTTGAGACCATTTTCTGTTCAATATTGTTAAGGTTACCAAAAAAAAAAAAAAAAAAAAAAAAAAGATTTAGAGAAGACCACTTGTGATTTTTGCCTCAGGCTATTAAGGTGCCATTTAAAAAAAGCATGATTAAAGGTTATAAAAAGACAATAAAGGCAAAGAAAATAGTATTTTGGGAAATGCTCATAAGCATCGTGGTGGAGGGGAACCTGGAGCAAAAATAGCAGCACTTTGGGAAGAGGGAGTTATATTTTGAACAAGATTATACTCTCTCATAAAGCCAATATTATTTCAGTGCAATCAAGTGCATCACTAATGTGCAAAATCTAACTTTATGAGATGCAGCAAAGCCGAGGAGAACGTTGCCTTTGAGTGATTACCCTGAAAGTCTAATCAAAGACATTCTCTCACATTATCAAACACAGATGTGCAAACCAAGGAGATGGTTCCTTATTGAAAAAGATTGGCAATAAGATTGAGTACCCTGAATTGAATTCATCTCCTCATCATACCAAATTCTATATATACCTGGGAGGCCCTTCAAAGTCGACACTCCCAGAATAATGCTCAACACATGTTGACTGTGATGTGCTTTTAACCCATACCCAAATCTGCATAAGCAAATCCAGAACCCCAGGTCTTTCTGATGTAACAGTGGCGTGCAAGGACTACTGAGCTAACCAAAGAGACTGCCAGTTGTTGGGATAGAGCTAACTAGAGCTAACGAGAACCCATCAGAGCCAGCAGATAGAGACATGTCAGTCAAAACCCACTGCTGCTTAGCGTTGGCCTGGAGACTTTAGGTGTGGGTGCATTTTGTGCGTATAGTCTGAGAAAGCAAATTAAAACGGGTCTGCACCCCACCAAGTGACACAATCAAATGGCATCCCATGGGACACAGTGGCACTTATTCTCTTGTCTTCTTAAAAAAGGAAAGGAAGAAAGAAAAAGAAACGAAAAATTCATTTCCCTCCTTTGAGGCCGAAACCTTTCCTTCATAATATTTTATTCCACGACTGGGAAGATGCAGGCACAGAGGTGCTACCTAGCCTTAATTAAACCTCAGTTTTCATTTCAAAGGTTAATTATACCTTCAATTCTTATCTCTGGAAAATGCTAATGAAGAAATTCTTAAATACAAATGAATAATTAATACTCCCATTTAAAAAAAGAATTTTTAAGTTTAGGTTTTAAAAAAAATCCTATCTTATAGTGATAGTTGGGTCATGCAGGGAATTGGATTTCTTTACACTATTTATACGATTTGCAAAAAAAAGTATTGACAACAAGAAACAAATTGGATGCTATTTGTCATCCGACTACGAAAGACCTATTTGTTGTTGCCTGTAGATGAGTAGAACACAGGAAGTCAGCTCACATCAAGACCGATATCCCTTCCTACATTTTCTGAGTTCTCCTTGGAAGATTTAGTTGTGGCACATACAATGTTTTTCCCATTCTCTAAACAAACAGCCAATGTAACAGTGTAAAAGAAGGACGAAAAATGAAGAGATTACCAATTTGCCTCTTATATTCAGCAGATTTTTTTCTCGACATTTTATTCTATGTTTCTGCCCCAAACTACAGGCACCATTATTAACAAAGAATGCAGATGCCAGTTCAGGAATAGCTATCATTTGGTGAATGGCACAACACATTCTGATCTTCAATGCAGTGGGTAATGGGCCAATATATATACAATATCCATGCTCAGATTACCTTCTATCTTCATATGGATTTTTTTTTCTTATTTTACCTGAATTCCCTTTTTCAATTTGCTTCGATTTCCCAGAATTCAACATGTCCTTTGGTATCATCATCAAGCGTTTATTACCATCATCGCTTGCTTTTCACGGTGTTGCATTTCCCCCTCTCTGAATGAGAATCTCCCTGATCTGTAGTCTCTCAGTTCCCTGATGATAGTGAAGGGCACAATTCAGTGTTGGGAACTGAACATCAGCCCTGATCTGTAGTCTCTCAGTTTCCTGATGATAGTGAAGGGCACGATTCAGTGTTGGGTACTAAACATCAGCATGCAAGTTTCTCAAAACCAGAGCTTATTCTGGAGGCCTGAAGCTCACACTCCCTTCTTCTCATCAGTTTCATAGGGCTGGGAGCTAATAATTTTGAATCGGGAAAACATCATCATTTTGCATGAACGAGAAAACCATATTTTCGATAACCCTGGCTCCTGTGGTTCTTTAGTGACAGTGTCTTGTGTCCTTTTATAATTAGTAGAGTCACCGTTTCTAGTCTACCTGTCTTCCACATTGTGGCCTTATTCCTTCCATCAGGACTTGGGAGCTATCTGAGGTACTGAGTATTTCGCCTGCATGACTGGCACACTAGACTGACCTTTTCATGTAGATAGGAGAAGAAGCGTGGCAAAACCATCTCTATTCCTCGGTAGTAAGGAGGATGCTTGGGGCACAGGCAGGGAAATGCATAGCTTGCATTTTCATCCATGGAATGGCTTGCAATTCAGTTTTGAGGAGTGCAGACATGACCAACTCCAGCTATCAGAGTCTTCTTCAGCATCCTTTTTAGCTGTTGCCTCTAGGCTGCTCTCTTCAGAGGGGGCCTCTGGTCAGTCTGCTGCTGTTATTTCTGCTCAGCATGGGCTCCTTTAGCTTACAGTCTTTGCCCTGGAGCTCCTGTGCGCCAGCCAAGACTTTGCAGAGTTGCCCTGTGTTAGAAGTCTCTCCCAGGCCATGCCTGCTTCCTCCAGGTGCCTCCTCCTCAGCAGAACCCTCACTTTTCAACTCTGTCTCAGTTGCTGCTTCCCAGCGGGAGGCAACTGGCAAATCCTGATGTCCTATCCCCCATTACCACCTCTGGAGCCTACCTTTACTTTAAAAAAAAAAAAAAAAAGAAAAAGAAAAAGAAATAACATCACCCAAGCACTGGGGACCAGGCTGGATAGCGGGTATTATTTTATATAAGAAGATAGTGACAAATACATATTAGTATGTCTGCTGGGATATCAAGGGGAATGGGAAACTTCCAGTTTGTTTCTCAGATTAGTGTGCATCTGACAAAACTGCCTCCCTCAAGGTCCTGCTTTCAAGCTGTCTGGATGGAGAGGTCCAGGAAAAACAGCCTCAGGGTTGTCTATCCCGGATCCACTTTCCTTCTTGACTCTGGTCCTGTTGAAATTATACTGTGTCTTCCTTCAGATGACAGGAGTTGGGATGTTGCATGGTAACAGGCAGCAGCAATCCCCCTGGCCTGAGTGCTCTTGCACAGGTTGGTTTGAACTTGTTTACTTAATAATCTACATATCCTACCTAATTCTTGTCAACAACTACTTCCCTTCAAGTAGTTATCTTACTTGAGGCTTCTATGTGTTTTAAGCTGTCATTTTCAATAGCTCGTTGCTAATCTTACGACACTTGCTGGAGAGTCATCCTGCAGTCTGTATAACTTCTTATTCCAAGCACTATTTTGAAGCACAGAATAGCATCATTGTAAAGTGTGATCACTATAACAGGTCTGTCTGACAGTCACCAGCACCTTTGCCAACAGGAGGAAAGTTAAAACCTTCTTTGACCCATTGGGGGAAGTGTTTTTGAATAAGGGTTACGAATCTTAATGGAAATAAGTAGAAGGAAACGTGTTCAAGGAAGAAAGCCCACACACATACATACAAGATGGAAATGCACTCACTGGACTTGACCACAGTAGAAAAATACACAGCAGTCACAGCAAGCCACTGGTTGAGCATTAGCCACCAGGGTAATGGTTTATTTACAAGGAAGCAGGCCAGGGTGTGTGAGCTGAAGTGGGTGAAGGGCAAGTACTCAGCAGACAGTCTCCATGTTGTAGACAGACAGAAATTGTGGAGAAGACCCAGAGACTATGGGGATATGGTCAGGGAGAGTCACCTGGCGAAGGAATATCTGCAGCATGCCCACTTATAAAACATCCTACAAAACCACATCACAGGAAGCTTGGCTTGTGTTCTGAACAGAGACGGCAAGCTTGCCGTGTGTTCTCCGGAGGTCAGGAGGAAAATGCAAACATCCTAGCCGATGGATGATAAGGTAGCTCAGAAGAGCAGAGGGCAAAGTCATTGTGTTCTTTTATTTGTTCTGCTCTCGAGAAAGGGTGGAACAAAGACTTGTCGCCCTCTTAACTCTGTAACAAGTAACATGACTGATTGATCACATGCCTTATCTGCAGGGAGGTGAGGTGGTAAAGTAGGGATTGGCAGGCCAGAGGGAACACACCTTGGCTAACTGGGCCTAGCCATAAGGGCAAGATGGGATATATGCCTCTGTTTCCTCCTCTGGGGTGTATATGGTGAGGTACACCCTTTGCATTCCCTTGGGTAGACCCTGCTGGCTCCGACATTTTCTACTCTCGTCCCTTCTTCCTCTGATACGTATGAGAATATTTTTGATTCTTTGTGTCTAGACAACCTTCCCTTGTCCTTGGTTTTTGGTCTCAAATCCTTCTAAGGTGAAAACTGTTTCCACAGAGTTGAAGACATTTCACCACTGGTTTCTAGTTTCCAATACTACTTGAGATACCTAACACTATGTTTATTCTTGAGTCTTTTAATGTGTGACCCATGTTTTGTTTTTTCTTCCAAGGCAATTTTAGAGATGTCTCCTTTATTCTTGATGCTATTGTGTGGGCACTCTGTTTCATTCTCTTTTCTGTTCTCTTCAAATACCTACCAGAGTCTGGGTGTCCTGAGAATCCATCTCCTAATGACCTTGACATTTTATTACCATTGTTCACGTTTTTTCCTTTTCTCTTGTTTTCTAAATTCTATTTTAAATCCTATTAAATTATTTTTATTGATCTATGATGTTCTTTTGTTATAGAATATAGTTCTTGTTTCAAAGAGAACACTTTCAGAAGATAAATATAATTTCTTTCTGATAACACTATAATTATTACTATTATTATTTTTACAGTACTAGGTACTGACCCAGAGTTAAGCAGGCACACTGTAACTGAGTTACATCCTTAGACTTCCTTTTCTTAATTAATGTATCTATTTTTAATTTTCTTCTCTTTCATGTG
This sequence comes from Peromyscus eremicus, assembly GCF_949786415.1. NCBI lineage: Eukaryota > Metazoa > Chordata > Mammalia > Rodentia > Cricetidae > Peromyscus > Peromyscus eremicus. The sequence goes on from NC_081429.1 coordinate 48,428,387, forward strand.
AGAAGATTTCCTCAAACATCTACTCATCTATAATTACTCTTTCATATATAAACAAGTCCCTACAAGGCTTATTAGACTTTTTATGCACATGGGTGGGCCTTGTTGACTAATGAGCTTCACTGTAGTCTAAGTGGGTGGGAACCATGGATCCTATTGGGTCAGCTCCCACTGTTAGCATGTATGGCTTGTTTCTCTTTGATTGCTCTTCTCCAGAGAAGACTGTCTCTTCAGGAGGCAGCATGCTGGGGCTAGGGAGCCAGGATTTTCACTGATCCCATGCTTTCAGTTCAGCCCCCATTTTCTGTTGTGCTCAGGGGCTTTTCTGTTTCAAGTTCTCTAAGCTCCCGAGAAGGGAGGGAGGAAGAATGGAGGTAACACTTGGTACATGGAAGTGAGTGGGGTTCTAACTTCCTACAGAAGTATTCAATTGATGGAATCCGAGACAATGCACTCCAAAATATGGCAAGTTATCACCTGAGAAAATGGCAGAAGCAGGAAGGACTCCCTGAAATAAGACATAATGAAAATTGTTGCCCTCTGCTGTAGGTCATAAGAGATGTCCACTGTGTCCCTATAGGAAAGGGATATGTTCATCTCTGATGACATATGAACACAGGAAAATCTAGACAGGAAACAGATGGTAATCTGTTACCATCAATTCAAATGCCCTTGGCCCAAGCATTCTTCCCTATGACTATCTACCTTTGATCAAACAGCATGGAATGCATATTGTTCCTTATTAGAGTCTTCATTTCTGAATGTTCATGAGTTACGTAAAATTGACATTTTACGTAAATAAATAAATAAATGTATGGTTTCAGTGGGTGAGTACAAGATCGGGCTAAGGCATTCCATTAACTCATGGTCATTCTCTCAGGTGTTATGTCTACTTGTCTCTTCTCTTCAGAGTGCCAGCAGTAGGTCCTTGGTGACCATGAGTTTGTGTCTCTCATTCCCCCCATGATCAATCATCTCTGATGTGTATTTCTTTTGACAGGTCCATAACTTCTGGACTCTGTGGCCTCCCTTGGGTGCAACACAAAACAAAGCCAGGGCTGGCAAGTTGGCTCAGCCAAGAAAGGTTCCTGATGCCAAACTTGACCATCTGAGTTCAACCTCCAGGAAACCTAAGACCCACAGGGTGGAAGTAGAGACGCCAGTCCACCTGCCATGGACATGAGCAACTCTCCCCACACCCACACAAAATAAATAAATAAATAAAATGTAATTAAAAAGTAAAATGAAAACCAACTAACATTTCCCACTACTAGTGTTTGGATTTCTCAGTATCTCATGTTAAGAAACATATAAGGCCCAGCAGCACTTATATGATCTAACATCTAAGATGTTAGATCTAAGATCAAACATATATCTGCTAGAAGCTGTTGTTTATTAAATGTTATTTCCCTAATCCCCAGCCACTTTTCTGCTGCCACAAAGAAAATAGCCTCCTTGCTGTGGCCTCAACTTCTTCCCCCACTGAAAAGAATGAGTTCATAGTTGGCAATTCCAGTTTCCAGTTTCTTCCATGTACATGGTATATTAAAACATCCTGGAGTATATGGGGCCCGAGCAGGTGTGAGGAGTAGGGTCAGGCCTGAGGGTGAGGGTGGAGGGGAACTGTTGAAGGAGAGACAGGGAAGATATTGGGGGTGGTAGAGAAGGTGGGGGCCAAAAGGACAGAAAAGAAAACATACGTCAGGAGACAGACACAAGCATGCTGTTCGCCACAGCTGCGAGCCAGGCCAGGGTGGCTGGCCCGTGCTTTTACAAGGGATGTCTCAGCTGCTTTGTAGTTACTACTTAATTTTACAGATGGTCAGAGAAAGTGCTTATATTGCTTGCCTAAAGTTACCACCGACGGCTGATTAGTACAAGATGTTTTGACACAGGACCTGTGTGTAAGGCAGAGGAAACAATTGAAGGGGTACAAGCGTCCCTGTAGGATCCAGAGCTATATGTTTGAAGTACAGAGAGCAAACCATGTCTGAAGGCAAATTGGTTAAGATAAATCATGTCAGAACCATGAAAGTAAAGGGTCGAAACAGCTCTCAAACTTCCCTCTCCGGCTGGCTTTTTGAGAGTCACACCATCTTTATCCTTTTCATGGTTGGCCTGCACGTTAGTGGCTATCAGCAGAAAGCCGGGGAAGGTGCCAGAGATAAGACCAAGCATGAAGCTGATTCATTGAGGGCAATTAGAAGATAGTCCACATTCCACGGGAAGGCTTTCCTGTGGGGGACGGGTGCTTGGTCACTTGGCATAGCTTTCATTAGAAATTGAAGCAACACAGAAAACTGAATGCCCTTACTCATAATGAAGATATTTATTATAAATACACTTGAGACGTGGGGATTAGCAGTGAGAAAAAGGCTGAGAGGAATGAATTTGGGGAGTTTCCCTCCTAATGAAAAACCAGATAAAGGAAAAGAGATTTAGTCATCTTGTGTTGGCAAATGGGTAAAAGCTTTGGAGGGCAAAGTAATAATAAAGATATTGCCCGGGTAACAGACAAAAGAGATTCCAAAAAAGATTGGGGAAAGCAATTTTCTACAAAATGAATCTTGTTGTTTTTTTTTTCCTTCACTGAGTTGTATTATAAAATAAAAAAATGCATTGCAATAAGAAAGAAAAGTTGGTGCCTGCATGGAATAAGGTTCAAAGTACACAGCATCTCAGGTAAAAAGATGGATTTCAGGTAAAAGTTTTTTGTTTTTAAGATCAAAAAATAGTTCTGATATTGAATGCAGAAATTTTAGTAGTAAAACTTTGCTATAATTCAAAGTAATCACAAACTAAAATACCGACAATCAGGTTCGAGGAGGCTCAGAAATTCTCTGGTAAGACAGCTGCACATTTTACTCCATCTCATATTGTTCCTATTTGGGGTCTTGCAGTCTCCAGGGTTTTAGTAATTTGTCTAAGTTTTCCACCAGCTTCATCACACCCGAAGAGATCTAACTTCAGACCCAAGGTAATTTTAAGAGAAAGTAGTGAGGTCTTTATTTCCTTTCGACTTCTAAATGTTTCATGTTGGCCTGGCTGGTCTTGGAGAGATTTTCAAGATGTTAAGTTCTTCAAGGATGCATTATTCTGGTAAAGACAGATGGCCAGTTCTTCATTCTTCTTATGTCTGGCCTGCTTAGCAGTTTTTGGAACTTCTTAGGCTCAAAGCTGCAACAGTAATCCGTTTTATTCACCCACACCTTCCTAATGCCTACAAGATTGCCTAGGACAGTTGGTAAAAATCCATCTGAACATACTAATAAATATATGGTTTCAATTGCGCTTCTTAGCCTCTCCTTCCTTTATTCATATCAGAAACCACTTTTGGTGATACTGTCCTGGGGTGGGATAAGCACTGGGTATAGCAGACTCGGCCCCCTTCCCAGATGGAACAAAGAATCCTTTCTAAATGTGAGGAAATAAGAACACAATAGGATTGGGAGTTTCACAATACCACAGGGTGTTGGGTGAGCACTTAGCCAGGGTTCTGGAAGTCACTAGCTTCTTGGTCTCTACTTGAAGACCTCCAAGGATGTGACTGTCAACTTGGAGCCAAAGGAAAATTCATTTCAAGACACATGAATCTGTTTCCGAGTCCATCTTCCCGTTTAGTAAGACACATCTGCCTCCCAGTCAGGTTTCCTACTGCCCCTTCCTCCCGTTCCTCCCAGGAGCAGCCCTCTGGACTCAGTTACCAGGGTTTGCCTGTTTTCTTCTCCAGGGCAGACGGGGCCAGTCTCTCCAATTACTCCTCCTATGAAATCGGCTGGAGTGGCCTCACCAAGTGCTAGACAGTGGCCGGGATGTGTACGCTTTGAGTTTAGTTAACACTGTCGCCTGTTTCAGAGCTGAGTGAAAGCATTGGCTGTCACCTCCCGCAGGACCCCGTGCGATTATTAGCTCACTTACTCTTTCTTGGCAGCCATACCATCCCACGGACTAAAATTAACTTTCCATCGAACCAAACCAACACCTCTCCGGTTTAAACTGCACGTGAACCATTTGGGGAACTGGCTACGGCCTGTGGGCAAATGTTAATTAAGTGAACCTGTGGTGATCTCCACCCAGTGCCTCAGACCACACGTCCTGCAGCAAAGGACGACGACTCAAAGGCCCAAACACCTCAGATCCTACCTAAAACCCATAAATTAACTTTTTGTGTTCTTGTACAATGCTAAGAAAAGTAGCGAACTCACAGCTTCATAATTTTAGGTCTTGTTTCAAAAATATTACATAAGGTCTATCCCATTGAATTCTGAGTTGGTGCCTCTGCTACCACAAGGGTTTTATTTTCTTCAATGGAAAAAGGGATTAATACTTGCTTTATTGTACCTCTTGGAGAGTGAAATGACATTTAAATTCAAACTGTCTTTTATATATATATATATATATAAATATTTAAAATATATATATATTTTAAAGAGATTATTCAGATTGAATTATTTTACTACATCATTTAGAAAAAAATGACATTCAGTGAAATTCAAGTTAATTTCACAAATTTTACAGTATGTTAGAAGCTACCAGAGACACACAGTCTAGAGTAGCATGCATTTCACTGGACCATTAATTAAATTGTATCCCAGTCCCCTCAACCCCTGGATTCCTTCCAGAATTATTTTTCCAGGAACACCTGTTCAATTTGTTATGGCTGCTTCCTTGTGCAATAACCAAACTAAAGGAAAGGCCCATTGCTGGTTCAGTTGCATAGCTCCACCTCCTGTCCTTGGGGACACAAAGCTATCTGGAAACACACTACAATTTAACAAACATCAGCAGCTTAGAAGGTGGGGCTGTAGGATTCTATTCCCACTTGAAAAGATTTTTCTCATGGCTGGTTCCTTATCAGAGACACACTCCCTGGTAGAAAAGTATATGATACAACCTTTTAGCATTCTTATGAATTAAGCAGGAGTAATTACTATGAACTGATTAGCTCTATGATAATACGGAAACACAAAATTGTAAAATGGGTTACTCGGAGTAGGTTGCTTAATGCCAGTGAAAGTCAAGGCTGTTTAAATTATGACATGAGAAGCCTTGAGACATTACATTCTGTATCAGTGCTATTGCCAGAACTAGATGGGATGTAAATAAATTTAAGTTTCCCCATGGTAACATTTTCCATGTAACTGGAGTTTAACAATTTAATTGGAAATGAAAAATAATATCCAAGAACGGGAACAGATGAAAAACTGGAAACCAACCCAAAATGTAACTTACAACATCTATAAGCACATACTGGGAGGAGAGTTAGGATTTAAGACTAAGTCTTTATAACAGACCGTTCTTACAGCTCTGTAGATGGATGCTGTAATGTGTGGAGGGAGCTCCCCCATCTCCTCACTGTGTACAACATGCCAAAAACTCCCTCACAAACCTATTTGTTATTGGGGGAGGGGACAGATCACTCTTTGGATAATTATATCTCAAACACATGAACTAGAAAATCATAACCTGGATTTTTGTTTGTTTATTTTTCTAACACAGCTACTGAGATCATTTACAAATGGAAGTTTTTTTTTATTGCATATTACTTAAGCACCAAGAAAAAAGAACCACATTGAAATTGAAAATAATAGCAGGACATTTTCAAGTGATCATATGATAAAAACTGGGATGATAAATGAAACTTTTACTATGGAGAGCCCCCAAAGACCTTTAGGTAGTAGTAGTCTTATTTGAGTAACATATATATTCACCAAATAGTCAAGAACACAGAGTAGATAAATTCTGGCATTTCAACTTTAACAATATTCTACCTGATAAATGATTTCTAGTCAATGAAATCATTAACTGACACCAAAACATTTTTCTAAGTACATATGTTTTTTAACCAACATAAATATCTCCTGTTGGAAACAAGAAAATATCTCCACTCACCCAGAAACTTAAAACACATAGAAGCATACAGAAGGCTGAGCATGCCAACACTAAGGATCAAGTTTGGTGTTACTTAATGAGCCTCGAGTCTCAAAGACACTTTCTCACTGCATGTCTTCATAAAGTCGTATTGCTGAGAGGCTTCTGGTATTTATGCTGTGAATCATCTATGTGGTTAGAGTTCCTTTATATTTGAATAGTTTGGGCCACGATTGATGTAATCACAGAAAAACTAGGCAAGACTTTTAAAAAGTGACATTGGAGGACTGGACACAAAGCTTTGTTGGTAGAACGCTTGCCATATAGGATAAGGGTCTGAGTTTGGATCCCAAAATTCCCTTGGAAAGTCTGCTGCAGCCAGGCACTCTTGTAAAATCTTAATGCTGAGGAGAGGGAGACAGGTGGAGCTCTGGCACTCATTGGCCAGCCAGCTTGGCCTCATCTTCGGGTTCAATGAAAGAACATGTCTGAAGAAATAAGGTGGATAGACCTGATATGAGACTGCACTGCTGAAGATACCACACACTTTGGAAAATTAACCTGGAGGAGAAAAGTCATCAAGAGTCTCATCTTGCCAGAGTCCAGGACGCTACAATAATGAACAGCCTGGCAAGATGTGTTCATTGGTGCAAAAGGGGCTTGCTTGTTATTGGGTTAACTAGCAGAACTCTGACTGGATTTAAAACCTGCTTCACAGGAGGGAACTCATGCCCAGTACTGAAAAGAACCCATGGACAAGGAGAGCATGGACCCTGGGGGACAAGGCACTACTATTATTTTGCTAAATAGACACCACACCAAACTGCTTTCTAAATACTTATCTTTATATCCATAGGTTATTGCAGCCATCAGCCCTTGTAAGGGAGGCTTCTTTCTGCAGTAGATGGTGGTTAATTAATTCAGAAACTCACAGTTGGTCCAAGTTCAGAGAGCAAGCAACTGCAGAGAGCTCAGCCCTCAAGCACAGCCTCCTCCACGCTCAGGGCACATTAAGGAAGAAGGGTGTGGAAAGATTGCAGGAGGAAGACTGATGTGAAACAGTGTCTTCTAGAAATGACATACTAGTGCACTCATGAATTCAAAGCAGCTATGTAGTCAGTTGGTGACTACTGGGAAAGGGGAAGTGATGTTTCTTCAGAGATGTGGCACCTAGAAGGTTTCTCCTACTCCAGCAGACAGCCCTATACCCATCCGTATATAGGCAGCAATAATTGGAATCAGTGACATATATATGTATATAAGTGTATATGTATATATATTAAAAAGGAAAAGAAATTGGATGAAGATGTGAGATGTATGTGTTAGGGGTTTGTGAGGAATTGGAGGGGGATGTGGGTATGGATACAATCAAAATATATTGCATACATGTATGAACTTCCCAAAGAATGAATACTGGCATGTGTGCCAGAAGGCAAGCAAATATGCACACATCTACATGACCATGTCTCTCTCTCTCTCTCTCTCTCTCTCTCTCTCTCTCTCTCTCTCTCTCTCTCTCTCTCTCTCTCTCTGACACACACACACACACACACAGCATTTATTAGGTTAAAGTAGAAAGTATTAGGTTAGTTTAAAAAAATTTGGTAACAGACCAGTAAAAGAAAAGTGTTCCACTAAAGAAGGAGCTAGACATAAAACTGTTCCTTAGAGATGCGGCAACACAGCTAAAGAGCAAGCTGAACTTGGCCCCAAGTCTGCATTCAGGATAATCCCGTTTTCTTAAGTGGTTGTTCTTCCCATAGCTAAAGGCTTTGGGACCCTCACACACTCACACTTCTCTTTCTAATGGCCATATGGACCATGGTGTAATTACCTGTTTATCACTTGTTTTTCCACCAAAAATACATTCATTAAGAGCATGGAGTTTGGCTTATTAATTTACATTTACCAGCAAACATTTCTGGGGGAATATTTAGAATATTTAGTAGGCATATAGAAGATGTATGGTAAATGAATATGTGCCAAATTCATCAGATGAAGATGTGTGTGACTAGACCCAACCATATTGTGCATGAGAGTTAAGGAACAGTAACCTTGCAGCAGATTATCAATTTAGGAGGACATTAGATATAGGTATAGAGGGCAAAGAATCTCATCTAAGTAATGTGTAGTATGCCAATGCTTACACATCAAGTAAGTATTTTTGGGAAAACAAGATCAGAGAGCTTGGGTCCAGGGAAAGAATCAGCAGTGGACTTGTTCCTTTTGACCAGAGGTTTTGTATCGGCTTTGAGGAAAGGGCTCCACAGTGGTGCTTGGACTTAGCGATGTAGATGAAAGGCAAACAGCCAAATGGTCTGAGAATCACATTCTGGATTTCACACAGATCCTCACCCATGTGAAACTGTCTAAAACTGTGTACTCGGGTTCTTAAGAAATAGTTCTAACCAAAGAGGTCTAAAAACCTCGTCTTAGAGGGAGGATAGAATTTGGGGGGGGAGGGTCACGTCCTGGTACATATTCTGATAGTGAAGTCCTTGTTCACTGTGTTTTATAAAACAGAAGAGATAATTTTGGAAGAACTACAATAAGCTGGTTACAAATGTGGCACCACCACACCCCAGAAATGACGTGACTCAGGCGGGGAGACATGGCACGGTAGAGGAGCGGAACCTAAAATGGCATTTGGTGGCGCTGGTGCCACCGCTCCTTCTGAGGCTGCTTTCTGCACCTGGGTGGGACACAAGAGCTCCGAGATCCACACGCTGTGTAGGATTTAAGAGTCTGTTCTATGCTGAATACACCCTGATTCAAGAGGCCAGCGACATGTTGAGAATCCTGCCCTGAACACCATCAATCCAGAGAGCAGGGGCTTACAGACCCCACCATGGTAGGCCTCGGAGCAAATGGAAGCCAGTGACTACGTCAGACACTGCTGTCCAGACCACACTGCCCACCGTATCCCAATGGTGAGGTGCATATACGCCTGTGGGGCGGGGAGGGTGGGACTTATTTAACAGCATGACTGTTAATGTTTGTATTCAGACAGGAAGCAAGCTGTACAGATTCCAAAGCCTATGAAGCTTCCTCTTTTCATCTACTGAACCCGTAGCCTCTGATACTATTGGTGTTTCGGGAAGGAGGAACCGAAGGACAGAAGGAAGGAAGGGAGGAAGGAGAGAATGAAGAGAGAGAACGCAGGAAGGGAAAGACGTAAGCTATAGGCTGCTCCTTCTCTGAAATGTCTGATCCCCTTGCTTTTAAAAAGATGGGCCGGGCGGTGGTGGCGCACGCCTTTAATTCCAGCACTCGGGAGGCAGAGCCAGGCGGATCTTTGTGAGTTCAAGGCCAGCCTGGGCTACCAAGTGAGTTCCAGGAAAGGCGCAAAGCTACACAGAGAAACCCTGTCTTGAAAAACCAAAAAAAAAAAAAAAAAAAAAAAAAAAAAAAAAAAAAAAAAAAAAAAAAGATGGTAAAATGAACAGTTCATCTGTAGCTTCAAGACAGAATTGTTTCCTTTTTGATCATGGGGAAGTGAATGAGACCCATATTTGAGGGAGGAACGTTGTCAATTATGTTATATCAGCAAGTACGAACATCTGCCAGAGGTGAGAGACACATGAGGAAAAAATTACGTCATCTAGTTTGTTCTCACTTATGATACATCCATCACTTTGGTGTGTTCTATGGATTAACATTTCACAGGCTGCAAAAAGGATTGAGCCAATGATAAGCAAATTTTAGCCCACCAGAACATCCCTTTCCCATAGAATGTGTACACTCATTAGGGCAACACCAACAGTTTTTTTTTTTAACCCCCCTTTGGAGGATGAGATGGAAAGGTCACAGAGGAAGAAAAACTGCAAGACTTCAAAAATCAGAGACAATATTTTAACTAGGAAGCTGCTCTCTATCTAAGGTCCCTGCATCCAGGCTCTGACAACAAATACACCCACAAACACTCCTGTGGTTACATTGTTATTTTGGGTTCTAATTAGTGTCAAGGAAATCAATGGCATCTTCATAACATCCTCCTGTGTTTTTCTTCCCTCTGAACAATTCTATCACCTTTGAGTTGAATTTATCTTGTACACAGGTACATGACTTCATACAATTGTGTGTGTGTATGTGATAATGTAAGCAGAGGTATTATTTTTAAGAAAATAAAAGTAAAATGAGAAGCTTAGAAAGGCTTTTTATCTAAGTTATCTTCTGGATTCTGAGTTCATAAAAGATGCATGTAATCATGAGTGAACACACACACACACACACACACACACACACGAGTTATGAATTGAAGAGATGTCAACACTCTGAGAGGTTACAGGTTAGTTCACTGGTACAAGAAGAATGTGCTGAGTTGAAACCGATCTTCACATAGGTAAATACATTTTTCCACTAGAGACCATTCAATCATCCTTCGATCGCTGTTGCTAAGGGGGTAGGGGGAAGAGGTCTGCATTTTCTAGGAGAAAAAGAATTCCTAATAAAGACCATCTGTACCTCTGCCTCCGTGCTATCAATTAGGAACACTTAAAAGACATTCTCTCTCACAAATATGTATCTGTAACTTCAGGAAAGGGGTAAAATTTCACCTCCGAATAAACCTTTAATGAACTCCCCACATACCAGAATAACACTGCTGTATAGGCAATTATAGATCTGGTCACCTTCTGTCAGTGCTTGGTGTTCAGTGACAGTGCACAGACAGTGTGCTCCCTGCATCGACAGATAGATGGGAATATTTGGAGTCCAGAGTTGTGAAACATTTTGGCTGCAGATTAAGGAGCCTGATATGACTGAAGGGCAGGGGGTTTTCTGATGGAACTGACTGTGGCCCTGCCTCTGGTTCCCTGGAAGGGATCTAGAACCAGGAGCCTAGGCTGAAAACCTGTAGTGGGTTATGCAGATCATACACTGATTTTAAATTCTCTCTTACATACACTAGAAAACAAAGAAATGAGTAAAAATGAGCTTTAAAACACGCTTTATTTACTGTATTTAAATGATTATAATTGCAACATAAAATCAGGAAAATGGTCGTGTGTTATATCCTCTTTCAATGCTAAACTTTCAGGCTCTAGTATGTAGCTTATACATACTTTATTAGGGTTTTGATTGAGACCTACCAGATCTGAAGGGCTGAGAAGCCACATGTCCTATAGCGATCACTGAGAACTCCCCTTGTGGCTTTTTCTGGTTTTCTGTCACCTGCTCAAGTGCCTAGTCTTTCCTCCCCCTTCTCCCCACTCTTCTTCCCCCTCACCCCTTCCTCCTTCCCCTCCTCCCTTCCTCCTTCCCCTCTCCCCCTCCTCCTTCCCCTTCTCCCCCCTCCCCTTTTCCCTCACCCCTTCCTCCTTTCCCTCACCCCTTCCTCCTTCCCCTCTCCCCCTCCTCCTTCCCCTCACCCCTTCTCCTTCCCCTCACCCCCCTCCCCTCTTCCTTCTCCTCACCCCTTCTTCCTTCCCTTTAGCCCTTCCTCCTTCCCCTCACCCCTTCTTTTCTCTCCTTTTCCGTGTCTCCTCTTTTCTTGTTGCAATATGTGCTTCTGCAAAAGTCCTCTGTGAAATAAAAAATTTTGTTTAATTTTGCAAATTTAATCCACATATTTTTTAGCTCATTGTTACTTGTTACTAATAGCCTGATTACTATTTATTACATGGAGATTTTTAAATAAAAATTAAAAGAGAACACTTGCTTGCTGAACAGCTAAGAAACAAATCGCCCCCACTTTCCAAGCCTCAGTTGCCCCATGGCAAAATGTGGGCAGTAGCTTTCTTCTAGCGCAGGGTCAGAGGAACAACCACATAAACCAAGACATGAGTAGAAGTGGCTTTTCAAACATGCTTTGTTACTGCACTTAAAGTATTATAGTTGCAACATCAAATCAGAAAAATGGGCATGTTTTAAATCCCCTTTCATGCTTCACTTTCAGGCTCCTTCTCGCCTTCTAGCCCCAGTCCAAAGCCCCAGGATTATTTTTTATTTTTTATTTTTATTTTCTCTACCTTACAACCCTGGGGAATGAAGACATAGCCTCTTAAATGCTAGGTGAGTGAGCCACCACTGGCCCAACTCCCAGCTTCTTCTTCCCCCCTCGCTTCCTCTCTCCCTCCCTCCTTCCTTTCTTTCTTCCTCCCATCTTTTCCCCCTCCCTCTCCCTCCCTCTTATTCTTTCCTTCTATTATTTTAAGATCGAGTCTTGCTAAGTTGCCCAGGCTGGCTCTGCACTTGCCCTACAGCCCAGGTAGCCCTTAAATCCTCAGTGGCTCACTCTCAGGAGTTACTGAGATTGCAGGCTAGTGCCCACAGGGCCCGCTCTCTGCAGGAGTCGAAGACCCAGGGACACAGATGCAGTGAAAAGATGGAATGAGAGAAACCTGGAGGCTCCGCAGGCACAAACATTATCTTTCTTTTCCCTTCCAATCCCCTTTCGTCATTCTCCTTCTGTTTTTCCTCCCCTCTTCTTTCACCCCCTTTTCATTTTATCTTTCCTTCCTCTTTCCTTTTTGCCATCCAAGGGGCTTGGGGTGAATGCCCACCTTAACATCTCTTGGTGTGACTTCAAGTTCACTTCAGGAATGATGAAAAATGCAGGATGTGAGTATAGATTATTATAGCTGCAAAGTTCAAGTGAGGAAGTTATTCTCAGCAAGCACACACACACACACACACACACACACACACACACACACACACACACACTTCTATATAGAAGCTGGGGTGAGGCCAGAATGATGCCCGCATGCAGTGCTACCTAACTTTTTAATCCTGCAGTGGAGGCAGAGAGAGAGCCCACAGGATTATCTTGACCATAGAATTTTCTGAGAGCAGAAAAGACAGGCAGAATGGGCAGAGCATCGTCCATCATAGCTTGGGTTAGGCTATTGGGTCAGCTCATGGACCCCAAGAGGAGAATTACTGCTGCTCACTGGTGTATGATGTCAGGAGCACTGAGATCTCATCTGTCAGTCATAGTGTGTGATTGTATGTGTGTAAAATATGTGTTCATGCATGTGTGGTTATGTGTGTCCACTGTCCACATGTGTACATGTGGGTCTCTATGTATATTTGCTTATATGTGTATGGTAAGCATGTGTGCTTGTATGTGTCTACATATGTGTTTATACAGGGAATGAGGCGTAAGGAGGCTACATTCTTTGCCAATGCTATTTGTTCCCATTCTAACCCTCCTCCCTCCACACTTCTTTTAAGGAAGAGAGAAAGTAATAATCAAATGCCATTCAAGGGAAGTCTCTTCTTTGGTCTAGGCTTGTCCATGTATGGCCCTAGTTTTGTAAAACTATGTTGATTTTGAGCAGATAAACCACCGAATTACAGTTTACAAATGAACATCCAAATTCTGCTCCCTCTCATTTCCCTAATTGTGTATGTTTGAGGTTATCTTGAGAGTGCAGCTCAAATACTAACAAATTCAGTTTTCAGGACTGCCGCACCTCTGATCTCACTTCCCTGTGGGCCACACAGGTTTATTTTAAAACAACAATCTTGACTGGTTGCCTGTTATAAGTTGGAACCATAGTCCTTGAAAGGAAAAGTAAAGGATCATAAGACCTCCAAAGAAATGCTTCCTGGGACTCTTCTTGGGGCCAGCAAACCATGATCACCCCACATGGACTGCAGTTCTTCAGTCTGAGCCCTGCTTGCCTCGGAGCTAATCAGAGCAAGAAGCTTGGATCAAGAAATCCCAGGCTAGTGATATTATACCTTGAGTCCTACTTTAATCACAAATATTTACATTCCAAAAGTTATTTCTCGTACTTGTTTCTTTAAATCTGGAGGAGACACTCCAATGAGAAGTGCACTGAGCTCTGCCGCCAAACATGAGCTCATTGTGTGCCAGTTCCTAGCATTTGTTTGAAAGTCTGCTTGACCCTGCCATTATCTTACTTCTATGGAGTCATAGTCCGTGTGGATGAAGACAGACCATGGCTGGAATTTCCTTCCAAGAGTTCTATGTGGTATGCAATGAAATGATCTAGTGTATCTCTTTCAAAGCCATGCTCAGAAACTACTCCAGTAGAATGATGTAATGTCTCATACATGCCCTATAGGTGTGACCTCTTCCTTAGGGGATACTTAATACTACCCAATATTGTTCTCCCCTGATGATGAGCAACCTCACTCATTCAACCAAAGATGTCCCGAGTACCTGCTAGGTGAAATGCATACAGAAAGTAAAATAACTTTAATTTGTAACCTTTACTTTGTATAAGACAGACAGACCCATGAAAGAGAAATAACTGATGAGGTGAGGCAGCCTGTGACAAATGACTATATTTTAAGTTCTCTGAGGGCAGCACTCTATCCCATTCATCATGATGCCCAGTGCCTGTACACAGCTGGTGCTCAAGCAATATTTATCATGTGGATGAATGACATGCCAGGGAAGGGGCAAGGGAACAGAGAAACACGACGTAGCTTTGTAGGGTTCTGCAGTGAAGACTGACGATCTAGAGAAGGTAGGACGTATAAGTTTGGTTGGTCATAGAAACACATTGAAGAGGTTCAAAGAAAGATGTCTGGTACTATGGCCTGTTGTTACACTTCACATTCCTAACATGGAATGGATCTCTAGAGCCCATCTGACCAAAGAAAACAAAGCCACAATATATCAACCTTTCAGAACATGTGTGAAATACTCCCTTCAAGAATCTGATGCTATACAACTTTTAGTTACAAGGAAAGGAGCAGCAATTTACGAGATATTACCTCTGCCATAGTCTTTCTTGTATCAATATGTTGGTTCTTTTTATTTTTAATTTATGCATGATGATTGTACTTATTTGTGAAGGTAGTGTGGTATTCCAAGGCATGTGTACAGTGCACAATGTCAAATCAGGCAATTAGCATCTCTATCATTATTTTTTTTCTATTTTAAAACAGAGGCCTGAAATTGAGATGCAGTATGGTTTAAAAGTGCTTGTGAACTAACAGGGTTTACAATACAAAGTTTCCAGTACTAGTTTCAAAACGGCAAACGCATGTGATGTTTAATATCTAAGATACTTTAACATCACTATTTCTGTTGTTGTTCCTATAAGACTCTTTTTACGTTGATTCCTCTGCTCTGATAAGTTCGCACCAATGCATTACTCATTCATAAAAACCATTAAGTTGCTTATTATCTACAAGAAAAATCAGTGGTGGATGTAGAAGGTTGTTAGGAAAAGAGAATCAGGGCCTAATACAACCGAAAAGTGCAAATTGTAGCAGTTATTGCCATTACATTAGCAGCAGCTAAGGCTTAGAAGACTAAGGCGACAATAAGAGATAATGATATAGAGTCAATCTCATAATGTAATAAAGAGAAGAGCCAGGCAGAAGGGCTGCACAGGATTAAATGGGTGTTTTTTTCTTTGCTTCCTGCAGTATATGATTTGGAAATATTGGAGGTTTTGACAACTTATAATATTCTATGGGTCGTCCTATATATTTTTGGATTTTCTAATTTAGCAATATAATTGCTACAATATGCATTTAATCCATTCTTATTATAATTGCTCTTTCTCTACCCCCCTAGGGAATCATAAGTGTGGATGATCCCCATCCGAGTGTTTTCAAGAAGAAGGCCATGCTAGGATTCATTCTTTCTAAATGTACAGCTCCACAGAAAATCAGGGGCCCTGGATAGGCTTTCTGGCTCTGAGTTATGCTTCTTATTAATTTATTCCTTTGTGTAACTTGCACTAATCACATGCAAAATGGATAGGATTGGAAAATGAATAGGCAACATAGCCAATATTAGCCATCAGTCAGAGTTTGACACCGTATATACTGGATCATTTAATTCTCCACACCATCTGGTGATGTATGGCTTGTCTTTGTCTTCCTCCCTCTCTTCATAAACTAAGAAATGAAGAGATTGAGAAGCTTTTAGTGTTTAAACTTTCCTGCCTGGCTGGCAAAAGCCAAGCAATGTACAGAGAGGTACAGGAAGGAGGATGAAGCCAGACTGTTGGGGTCCAATTTCTGCTACGCCAACCTTTCTATGTTTTAGTTTCAAAATTAGTAAATGGCATAGTAACAATGTCTACTTCACAGGATTGTAAACGTTACATAAATAAGCTTATATCAAGAATTCAGAATAGTATCAGTACCTATATGGCACTGAGCATTATGAAATGAAGGCATTAACTATCATCACTGCCCCTACAAGTTTATAAGGGCTGGACAATCTCACATAAGAGTAGGAGCGGACATTTCCTCATTTGCTGTAACAATGGGACATTGTATTTACTTTACAGCAATAGAATAACAGAGTGGATAGGTACATATTTTGGGCTGAATATTTGAGGTTTTAGAGCAACATGGGCAAGATTAGAGATGTGCTAAATGTTCCCATCAACTTCACTGTAGGTTGTCAAGGGAAGAAATTAGCAGCGATTTATATACCTAATGAAGATCTTCAGAAAAGTGTACACATTCTCCCGATGATGACACACAGACAGGGGTGGGTTTCTGATGTTGAGAGGTAGATATCAAAGTTAAAGATCTTAAATTAGAGTATTAGTTGGCATCAGAAATAAGGAATGTTTTACCTAAAAAAAATTAAAATAGCACTAAAAGAGAACACCTAGTGCTTGAGGGTTTTCAGCATTTACTGGAAGCATTTGTCAGCTCTGATTAATATTGATTTTTATTGTGTCTTCCTACATGATAGTTATCTGACTAAGTATTTACTACTGCACAAGAATGTACTAATTATTTCCCCTAATGAAGAGCCCATTTCAAAACCAGGTGGTGGTTACAGTAAATATTCTCAACATCAGGGTGTTTAATATTCCTCTGCAAAGATTTGGCCAGAGACTTCAGGGAATTATTAAAATACAAGACTGAATGCAACATGATTTAATTATGCCAAGCCCCAGCCTGCTAAGATTGTTTGTAATTTCTTTTCAATTTGCTTTAGCAAGATAAGATCTTTTGTTCCTTCACAATGGAATGAAAAGTGGCCATGGAAGGATCTCAGTTGGGTAGCGCCATCATTGCCACTCCCAGGAGTGCTGCTGGTCACTCTCGCTACCTGACTCCCTCATCTCCTTCCCACACAATGATGCCCTAAAAAGATTAACCCTGTCTCAGAGGTTGGAGCCAATTCTTTCAATGGATACCAAAAGTTCACCCCCAAAATTCAATTGTCAAATTGTGTCTCTAATGGAATATGATTTTTGTTTACTTTAGCTGAGGCGGTTGAGGAAGTTGTGGCTAAGTACATTGGTGGAATATAAAATGCCATTAAGACACGGTGTCATGGCTTCCTGCTTCTCTACAAGAAATGCACCCATCTTTGCAAACACGCATCTCTCCTGCATACAGTTGTTAACAGTAATTTTCAAATAGGAGCTATAATAAAGGCCAAATCCATTTTGTTACAGTGGTAGGAACTAGCACCAGTTATCCCCCAGAGCTACACAGTGACATGCCAAATCGGTTTCACCACCCACTGGGAATGACATACTTCACATGCAAATCAACAAATTAGGCAGTTTTCACAGGCCCTATTCCTCAGATTTAGAGCTTCATAAAAGAGAATGTGATTTCTCACATTAAGTGACACAGGCAATGGAGTCTAAGATGGTATCGTCTGTTTGTGTTTATTTTCCCTTCTAATTATAAGTAAATTAAATGATGGACTATAAAATTCAACAACCCTCTCTGTAGCCAGATGGCTAAGGTGACCACTCAAGCTTTTGTCCCAATACAGGATGTGTAACTATTCAATATCACGAAATTATATCAGTTGCCTATCTTGCCTACAGGATGTGTAACTATTCAACATCATGGAATTATTTCAGTTGCCTATCTTGCCTACAGGATGTGTAACTATTCAACATCACGGAATTATATCAGTTGCCTATCTTTCTTGCCAGCATTAAATCTTAAAACAGAGCTGTCAGCAAGGCTTTCCAAATAAGCATTCCAGAGTGACTAGGGAAATAGTAAGGGCTGAAGGCTGGCAAAGAGTATTTGACTTGTTAGGAATAGAAAAAAAAAATCCAATAAACCCTGACTGACTCAGTGCTTACATGGTACATTCCTATCTGTGGTTGCATGACAGAATAAACATGGAACACGGAATGACAGCCCCCAAAATATAAACTTGTAAA
Organism: Peromyscus eremicus; assembly: GCF_949786415.1. Taxonomy (NCBI): domain Eukaryota; kingdom Metazoa; phylum Chordata; class Mammalia; order Rodentia; family Cricetidae; genus Peromyscus; species Peromyscus eremicus. The sequence goes on from NC_081429.1 coordinate 48,446,347, forward strand.
GACACTATACAACTTTGCAAAAGAAAATTGGCAGAAAATCAGATTACTGTTTGGGAAAATCAAACAGCAGCATTATTGGTGGAAAAAAAAACCCTAGCTACTCAGAGTGCCACTGCTTTTATTTGGGGAGAAATGAAGAAAATCTGAACTATGTTAAGTTCAGTGAAGATGGAGAAGCAGAATTTTTATTCTTAGAAAAAAATAAATCATGGACCTTGGTCAGCTGGCTTCTAGTGGTGAGTGAGAAGGGTACATGCCAGGCTATTGATTATCTTCATCCTTCACAATGGTCAACAAACAGCTGATACTCCAACACCAAGTCTGGGGTTGGTACCTGTGAGCATCTGGAAGAGATGTCTAATTTGGGACATGAGCAAGGGCTGAAAAATTCCATGAGGACTCTAGTTTACAGTTGACTTTTCCAGGAGACAGAATGGTCAGGGAAGAAGATGAGTCCAGTAAAATGTCCAGGGAATAACTGGATCAAGAACCAGAGGCAACAGCCAGAAAGTTGAGAGGAATAATTTGAGAACCCAAAGGACAGGACACGGTGGCTGAGTGTGGGAAAAAAGGGAGAAATGGTAAAGTGAAAATGAAACAATTTTGTTTTATTAATTTTTTTCTTCTTTGGGTTTTCAAGATAGAGTTTTTCTATGTAACCCTGGCTGTCCTGGAATTTGCTCTGTAGTCCAGGCTGGCCTTGAACTCCCACAGATCTACCTGCCTCTGCCTCCTGAGTGTTAGGGTTAAAGGTATGTGCAACCATTAGAAAGCTGCTACATTAAATTACAACTGTCCTTAAATTTCTAACTGCCTGACTTTAAAAAAAAAAGGAAGTTGCTAGTACTTTCTTAATACTAGTTGTTATCAACTAGGATATTCTTGTGTTTTTAAATACTAAAATAAAAATAAAAACATGTACTCTAGAAGACTAAGCCTAAATTATTTGTCTATAGCACCAAAATGATACAGGCAAATTCTACCTATTTTATATATGCACTTCTTTCTGGTTGGGGGCGTGTGTTGTAACCAGCCTTGCAATGCTAGGCAAGTGCTCTTTCCTGAGATATATGCCTAACACTTTGTTTGTTGAGACAGGGTCTTTCTATGGAGCTCAAACTATACTAGAGCTTGCTGAGTAGCTCAGGGTGGGTTTGAACTCACAATTGTCCTGCATCCATCTTCCAAGTGTTGGGATTATAGACAAGTCCTAACATACTGAGCATTATGGTCACTTTTTATTTTAGGTACTCTCATGTTAAAGATTTTAAAATGTATAGGAATGATACATTTATAGAAGAATTTATTGTATGGATCCATGAAGTCCCAAACAACATAATCTCTTCAGTTAGTAACATAAGGTACAATACAGCAATACCTAATGTCCAGATGTGACATCACAGCCTAGCTCTAGTGTAATAAACATGGAGTCCTAGGGAATGAAACTCAAGGAGTTAGTTACTCAAACCAACAGGAAACTCTGTTGGCCTGCATTACAATAGTTGAGGGTGAAAAAAAAAATCTCGGAACTGGAGATATCCAGAAAAGCTCAGGTGAAAAAAAACATTTAAACATTTGGCTTTTGTTTGGTGAGATTATCATGAATGTAGAAAAGTTACAAACCTGGAAAGGATAAGATTTTTAATAAGTACCTTACTATGTGACTTCATGGCTGTACCTATAGGCAAATGGGGGAGAAGTCCTGTGATATACGGACACTTTGAGATGAACTGCTGCTGTGGGATGTCTTTCTGTACACTGTGAATATGTGTTGCTCTGATTGGTTGATAAATAAAGCCGTTTGGCCTATGGCAAGTCAGGTTATAGCTAGACAGAAAACTGACAAGAGAGGCAGGAAGAAAAAGGCAAAGGGGAGAGAGATACCAGCATCACAAAGAGAAGCAAGATGTAAAAATACCAGCAAGCCACGGCCACATGGCAACTTATAGATTAATAGAAATGAGCTAGCTAGTGAGAAGCCTAAGCCATTAGGTCATACAGTTTGTAAGTAACATAGGCCTCTGTGTGTTTACTTGTCCAAGTGGCTGCAGGCCGGGCAGGACACAGGGAAACTTCTGACTACAAACTGTCTCATTATTCCTTCTTTAGCTGGTCACATTCCTTTCCCTGGGACAGAGGTGAACTCTCTCAGAACTTAATGGTGGGGGTATTAGTGGAGAAGTAAGAGAGCCCAAATATCTTCTTCCACTTATCAGGTAGAAAATGTCACTGTCCCCATACATGCTAGCTTGAAGCAGAGAATTGCTCTAAACTCTTTAGCTACAGATCCTGTTGAGACATACTAAATTCCTTTTTAAAATATGGGTATATAAGGGTACATGTGTATATGTGAGTGTGTGCAGGTCAGAATCTGTCTTCATGAACACACACACACACACACACACACACACACACACACACACATCTCCTTTTAGACAAAGGTTTTAAAGTGCTTCATAAAGTTGCACTACCCTTAATTTGTAGGGCATTTGAGGCTTAGACATTCAAGGACATCTTCAACCTCCCAGAACACAGCAGATTTCCTAGGCTACAACTAATTAAACCTTGACACCAGAGAGAACAGAGGGATTCAGATTGTTGACACTATTTCATGAATTTTGTCTGATTGAGGGTTGTACTGTCTTTAGTAAGTAATACAGAAAAATTCAACAACTTGTGGTCATTTGTGCTCACCCTTTTCCATTTTCTTTAAAAGCTGAAATGAATCTTTGGTCAACTAGAGATTTATTTAAGTGCTGATCCTCAACAAATTTTTGTCCCTACACCATCAACTAGCCATACCCACTCTACATTACTTCACTTTATCTTTTTTTTTTTTTTTTTGGTTTTTTGAGACAGGGTTTCTCTGTGTAGCTTTGCGCCTCTCCTGGAACTCACTTGGTAGCCCAGGCTGGCCTCGAACTCACAGAGATCCGCCTGGTTCTGCCTCCCGAGTGCTGGGATTAAAGGTGTGCGCCACCACCGCCTGGCTTGATCATTTTCTTAAGATGTATAGCATGACCTGACATGCACCCCTCTAACATAAGGTACCCTGCTGTACTCTGCTCCAACATAAGGTACCTGACATGCTCCCTTCTAACATACTGTACTCCGAATACCTCACAGATGTAAACAAAGACTATTTTCTGAGAGCTCTTTCTTTGATCAGGCAAATTACAAATGTCTTAGATGAACTAATTCTACAGTAAGCAGTTCAGTGAATTTATTATCTTTGCACATTTTTGCTTTCAAAGGAACAGGAACAGAGAAGAAAAGGCCTCAGGTAATAAGAGACCCATATGGCTTTTCCAGCCCTCTCTTCAGGCTTATCAATAAATCATTTGGAGCAAAAAATGTCTCAGCAAAAGATATTAGATTTCCAAGGAGCCTTCTGCAGCATAATTTTAATAATAATGATAGTAATAAGCAGGACATTTTCCTATTCACCATTACACTCAAGCACATTACACTAAATTCAATGGTTAATGAGGCCATATCACATGGATGAGATATTTGCACCTATTTGCAGAGGTCTTGCTTTTGAAGGTTCAGTCATTGTCTGAGAAATACACCCCATTCTTGGAGACATACTCTCATTCATCAGAAGTCGGCATTGACTTCATTTAGCCTTTAGATTAAATAGTGATAATATAGACCTACAGAAATGAAGGGGTAACACATCCTGCTTTTCCTCACATGGAATCATACCTGGAGTCAACACCTCTGTCCTTCTGTAATTTAGTCCAGCTCTTTACTTTTCTAATGCATGGGAT